>NW_026652280.1:115112724-115127460 GCF_009828535.3 Hylobates moloch
TGGAGTGCAGTGGCGCAATCTCGGCTCACTGCAAGCTCCGTCTCCCAGGTTCACGCCATTCTCCTGCCTCAGCCTCCCGAGTAACTGGGACTACAGGCGCCCGCCACTGCGCCCGGCTAATTTTTTGTATTTTTTTTAGTAGAGATGGGGTTTCACCGTGGTCTCGATCTCCTGACCTCGTGATCCGCCTGCCTTGGCCTCCCAAAGTGCTGGGATTACAGGCATGAGCCACCGCGCCCGGCCCAAAATATTAAAATATTTTAACATATAGTCAGTACTTTTCTAAAATCTGTTAATGAGGAACTTTACATTCTTCTAAGTCTTCAAAATTCATTGTGCATTTTTACACTTGCATCACATCTCAATTCAGACCCATCACATTTCAAGTGCTCAGTAACCACATGTGGCTAATGCCTAGAATACTGGACAGTGCAGGCTTAGATAATCACAACTAGGACATTGTCTTTAGAAGAGATGGATTTGTTATTTCTGGGAATGGAATAACAACATTTTGTTTCTCTTTGTGGCCCCAAAACAATAATTAGTTTATTAGCCAGGTGTTGACTTAAAGGATACAAAGAAAAGCCTCTGTGTTTTAGTGGGGTGAAGAAAAGAAAACTTGGCATAAGCAGTTGTGAGGAGTGAGAATAGGAGTGTAGGAGGAAGGACCTGAATTCAGAACAAGGGAAGTTATACTGCATAATATTGTGGATAAGTCCATGTGTGGATGGGACAGCATGCAGAGGGGAGTACTCAGATTTGGGGAAAATGTCTAGTCCTGGAATATGTTTCTGAGTCAAATGTTAAAGGTGCCTGGTTGGCCAAGGGACTATCTTCCCAATCTTCACCCTCCCCATACCTGCCCCATGAAATGGATGTCATAAAGTATATAGCGACTAAAAGCAGCTATGACCAACCGGGCGTGGTGGCTCACACCTGTAATCCCAGCACTTTGGAAAGCTGAGGCAGGTGGATCACCTGAGATCAGGAGTTCTAGACCAGCCTGGCCAACATGTTGAAACCCCATCTCTACTAAAAATACAAAAATTAGCCAGGCGTGGTGCTGCACGCCTGTAATCCCAGCTACTCAGGAGGCTGAGGCAGGAGAATTGCTTGAACCCAGGAGGCAGAGGTTTCAGTGAGCCGAGATTGGGCCATTGCACTCCAGCCTGGGGGACAAAAGCAAAATTCCATCTCAAAAAAAAAGCAGGTATGACCAGTAGAGGGTATACAATTCAGATAATTCTTCATAAATTTTCTTTTCTCCCCCCTTTCACAAAAAGAAAACACAGGACAATGGGTCAGAGAATGAGATAGAAGTTTAAAAATTTTGTTGTTTTTTTTTTAAAACAAAATAAAGAGAAGGGAAAGATAAGAAAGTGGAAGAATTGTGAAATCAGACATAAAGAATATACCAATGTGCCCTTATTAAGGTAAAATATTGAATGAAGGTTTTTTTTTTTCTAAAGATGGAAAAGTGTAGGTAAGGAAATGTGACATAGAGCAAAGGGACATAACCAAGAGAAAACACTTGCTTTATCGTTTTATTTAAAATTGCCTTCTTGCTTTCTTCATAGCTGTGCCACTGCATATGTTCTACTGGCTGAGGAAGAAGCAACAACTATTGTAGATGCTGAAAGGTTATTTAAACAGGCACTCAAGGCAGGAGAAACAATTTATAGGCAGTCACAGCAGTGCCAGCACCAAAGTCCTCAGCATGAAGCTCAACTGAGTAAGCAAGTTTGAACTAGTTGTTACTGTCTTTTAGCATCTGTAATTTGCTTGTGTCTTAACACAAAACAATAATACAAAACTTAATATTTACAGGTTAGTTAATTTTCACTGGAAATAACTGATCTATTCACAATACCTACAAGCCAGCAAGACAGAAATGTGTATTAGCCAGAGAATGCTTGTGGAAGGGAATAGATCTGCTCAGGTTACTGAGAGAAGATGTGCTGCTCTGAGACTTAACAGTAATTTATTTCATGTGAGAATTGGGCTGGTCATTGCAAAAACATAACTCAAAAACTTTCAGCATTCAGGAGAGCCTTCTAGTGATGATAAGCAGCTGTTATCTTTATCCTCACCCTTACTCTAAGCAACAGTAAAGGTACATTATTTGGTTTGCTCTTCGGACTGTGTATCTGCATATAGTGCTAGGGAGTGGCGCCTTTCACACCATCTCATTCTTAGCCCAAAATCCAACCTCATACTTGGCATTGATTCTTTCTTTGGTTGATTTTTCTCCATGATATGCTTGAGATCAGATGAGCATAGCAACAGAAGTCCTTTCTGTTCTTAGATATGCTCTACCAGTTATGATTGAGATTTTTTTTTACTAAAGATGTTAGAATCAGCAAGGATGCTGCTTCCTGCTATTCTTATGGCCAGAGGGTTTTAGTTTCATGATTTTGGCAAATAGTGGGTAATAAATTGAAATATGTTTATATAATGCATTATCTACTGGCAGCTAAGTTCTAAATCTTTTTTTATGTGTAAATTAAAATTTGGAGAATTTTTTCTCCCTAAGCTAAATACAGATATATATGGTATGTTTCATTAATGCACATTTTTTATAACACACATCTATGGGAATATATACTTTTGTAGCCTGGAACTAATGAAACTACATCTTTAAAAATGTCATGCCATTTGTCTTTGAATAATCTCAAATACGATTATGAGATAGTTACAGAAATATTTATTAGCTCTTTCTAGAAGTGGTTTTATAGTTTGTCAACTACTCACTGTTAAGAAAAGTTTACATTAGCCATGGAAATTTTGTTTCGGACATTTTTTGTTTTTCAATTAAAACAATAGAGAGTATCAGAATAATAGATCATTTATGCACAAACTTAAATACTAGGTTAATGTTGTATCTTCCTATAATGTATGTATTTCTTTTTTGCTAATGTTAAAATAAACTTGTCAATCATACACGAATTATATATACTGTACTTAGGTTACTATTAGAGGCAAAAATAATTAAATGTGTATTTTAAGTTTTAACACAGAAAACTTAAAACATGCACAAAAATAGAGAACACTCCTGTGCAATATTTATCATCCAAATGTAGCCATCATTAATACTCTTCCATTCTGACACAATTTAATTTTAATTGAATCTTCCAAGGGAAGCAAATAAAATTAATGGATATGTTAATGAAATAGCAGCCCACAATACAAAAGTGATAGTTGTATCATTTTTTCGTTTTTCTAAATAGGGAGAGATACCAATGTACTGGTATATGTTAAAAGAAGATTGGCAATGTGTGCAAGAAAATTAGGAAGAATAAGAGAAGCAGTAAAAATAATGAGAGACGTAAGTAAATTGATGATGGGACTATTACATTTATTCCTCCAGAAACTAAAAATTTAGTTAAGTTGCCAGTTATTTTAATGCAGAATCATTGTATTTTAATTGGTAGTTTTTAGAACAAGGTATTTATTTAATATACGTACCTTTCTTAAGGGTTAGGTCTTCTTCACAGCTATGTTAAGAAACAAGAATTTCCACTTTAATGAATTTGGCTCAGCTCTATTGAGTTCCTTTGTTATGATTTTAATCTTTCTTTTCCTTTTAATATACAGTTGATGAAAGAATTTCCTCCTCTTACCATGTTGAACATCCATGAAAATCTCTTAGAATCACTTTTAGAATTACAGGCCTATGCAGATGTTCAGGCAGTCCTAGCAAAATATGATGGTGAGTCATATTTCCTTAGTTGATAGCATGGTTATTCTTTTCCAATTATGTAATTATAAATATGGTTATATTCTAGTATTTAATTTTCTCTTTTCTCTTTCTGTTCTTACCAGTCAGTATTTAGCATGCAGAGGTTGCTATTAAGTATCTTCCTTATGAGGACTTTTATTAGCAAAAGTCTGCAAGGAAGAACTTTTCTTCTGTCAAGATTTACTTGTTTATTGAGTGCTTGTTTCTAATATGAGTGAGTCATTCAGAGTATGATAGTGAACAAGACAACATGGGAGGCTGGGCATGGTGTCTGACACCTGTAATCCCAGCATTTTGTTTTGGAGACTGACGTGGGAGGATCACTTGAGCCCAGGAATTGGAAACCAGCATGGGCAACATGGCAAGACCCTGTCTCTACAAAAAATTTTTAAAAAAAAATTAGCTGGGTATGGTGGTGTGTACCTGTAGTCCCAGCTACTTGGGAGGCTAAGGTGGGAGGATCACTTGAGCCTGGGAGGTTCAGGCTGTAGTGAGCTGTGATTGCACCACTGTAGTCCAGCCTAGGCGACAGAGGGAGACCCTATCTCACACACACAAAAAAAGATGGGGAGCCCTCATAGGACTTACAGTTTAGTGGAGCATACAGACAAATGAGCAGCAGTTACATTGAAGACAGCGTGTTTGGTGAGATAATTGGAGAAGTATGGGTGCTGTGCACATAGTAGGGGTACCTCATTTGTTTTGGAGTGTCAAGCAAGCCTAACAGAGAAGTTGCTGAGCAGTATATACTATAAGAGCAATTCAGAATAACATTTTTACGATGCTTTTTAGTTACAAAGTTCAATGATAATATGATCATTATAATGGTCTTATGATGTGGTGGGACAAGTATTTTTACTGTCTCCAATTACTGAATAAGGAAACTGGAGTTTAAGAAGGTTAAAGTATTGGGGTAAGGTCTCCCAGCCAGTAAAAGGCAAATCCAGGTGTTTGATTTCTTTGTTCATTAGTCTTTCCATGGTAACAATTCAATATATATTGGTTATTTTTATTTTTATTATTTTTTTTTGAGACAGAGTCTCGCTCTGTCGCCTGGGCGGGAGCGCAGTGATACAATCTCGGCTCACTGCAAGCTCCACTTCCCAGGTTCACGCCATTCTCCTGCCTCAGCCTCCCGAGTAGCTGGGTCTACAGGTGCCTGCCACCATGTCTGGCTAATTTTTTTGTATTTTTTTTAGCAGAGGCGGGGTTTCACCATGTTGGCCAGGATGGTCTCAATCTCCTGATCTCGTGATCCACCTGTCTCGGCCTCCCAAAGTGCTGGGATTACAGGCGTGAGGCACCGCGCCTGGCGGTTATTTTTATTATTATAACAATACCAGTTTACCACATATGAAGTTTGGAGAATTTTAAAGACATAAAGCCTCCCTTCTCATCCTGAGAGAGGCATCAGCTTTTAACCTCAAGCTGAAAATTTGGGGTTACTATGCTTCTGGTCGTATCTTTCACTATAAGAGAACACATGTAAGTCACATTGAAGGCTGGACACAGTGGCTCATGCCTGTAATTCCAACACTTTGGGAAGCTGAAGCGGGTGGATTGCTTGAGCTCAGAAGTTGAAGACCAGCTTGAGCAACACGGTGAAAACCCATTTCTATAAAAAATATTTTAAAAATTTAACTGGGTGTGGTGGCATGTGCCTGTAGTCCCAGCTGCTCGGGAGGCTGAGGTATGAGGATCGCTTGAGCCTGGGAGTTAGAGGTTGCAGTGAGCCAAGATTGCACCACTGTATTCCAGCCTGGGTGACAGAGTGAGACCCTATCTCAAAAAAAAAAAAAAAGAAAGAAAAGAAAAAGTCGTTTATTCACATTTGTCCTGTTATAGGTTCCTACCCATTCGCTTGGGAATCCCCATGACTTGGGAAGTTTGAAATGTGTTATACTTGGAAAGAGAAGTTTATTTCTTTTAAACATCTGGAATTCTTAAGCAATGCTTCAGAATAGTGTAGGCTCATGGAGAAATTTGTGAGAAATTCTTTCCATATGTAACTTACTGGATACATGGCCTGCTTATAATACTTACGATGAGCAAGCTTAGGGACTGAATATAAGAAATTGGAATAGGACCTGATTCATTAAAAGTAAAATAAAACTAAAATTAATAAAGCATATCTAAGTTGATATGCTTCAGTATTTTCAGTTATTTTCATGAGTCCCAGTTTTTGCCATTCCAGAATCTAGAGGAAGTTGAAAGCAAATTTACTTCCTTAGTTCTCCATTTGCTAGTATGATTCTGGCATCAAAAACATTTTCTGATAGCATTATTTTGGACATTCTTTTAAGAATGATGATATAATTAATTTACCTACAGTTCCAGATGAAATTTTTATTTTCTAAAAAATAATAATTTAAGAAAAAAAAATCTAGGAAGAAGAAAAATATCACCCTTGGTTGAATCAACCTGGATTTAACTACTGTTAAATATTTTAATTTTTTTCTAATACTAGTTTTTCTCTATGAATAGGTGAAGGTTTTACATAGTTCTAATTATACCATGCCTTTCTCCCTGAACTTACTATAAGCAGGTTTTTTTTTTTATTGTTATATATATATTTTTTTTTTACAGAGTCTCGTACTGTCACCCAGGCTGGAGTGCACTGGCACAATCTCGGCTCACTGCAACCTCTGCCTTCCAGGTTCAAGTGATTCTCCTGCCTCAGCCTCCTGAGTAGCTGGGATTACAGGCACCTGCCACCATGCCCGGCTAATTTTTTGTATGTTTAGTAGAGATAGGGTTTCACTATGTTGGCCAGGTTGGTCTCGAACTCCTGACCTCGTGATCCACCCACCTCAGCCTCCCAAAGTGCTGGGATTACAGGCATGAGCCACCGCACCCGTCCATAAGCAGGTTATTATAGACATTTGTTGAGCGCATTTCACCGTTGTGCAGAGGGCTTTCATAGACATAATTTCATCTTGATCAGAAAATATCATTATTTTGAGAGGTGAAAACTGAGGTCAAACAAGTTGCTACTAGCTCAAAGATGCTTAGCTGGTAAATAATAAGATAAAGATTCAGATTCAGCTTTTTCAACTTCATATACGGGTTTTTCCTACTATATTATAGATTTTTCAACATTATGTCCAGGTTCTTCCTATATAACTATTGAATTTGCATTGCACTGTGAATTATTCTTTTTTTTTGTTTTTTTTGTTTTGTTTTTTTTTGGAGACAGTTTCACTCTTGTTGCCCAGGCTGGAGTGCAATGGTGCGATCTTGGCTCACTGCAACCTCTGCCTCCTAGGTTCAAGTGATTCTTCTGCCTCAGCCTCCTGAGTAGCTGGGATTACAGGCATGCACCACCACACCTGGCTAATTTTTGTATTTTTAGTAGAGACGGGGTTTCTCCATTTTGTTCAGGCTGGTCTTGAACTCCTGACCTCATGATCCACCCACCTCGGCCTCCCTAAGTGCTGGGATTATAGGCGTGAGCCACTGCGCCCGGCCGTGAATTATTCTTATTAAAAAATTGTCTCAATACCTTTTTTGTAATTCCTACCTAAACTGAAAATTATCGTTACAGATATAAGCCTTCCAAAGTCAGCAGCAATCTGTTACACAGCAGCACTGTTGAAGACAAGGACTGTTTCAGAAAAGTACGTGTTATAAAAACTACAATGATTTAGAAAGACTGCTAAACTCAATATTATACTTGTCCTCTACTGACTTTAAACAATGCTATTTTCCACTCTACTTCCTTCTGAATAGCCCTGGATCTTCTTGGGCTCTTAGACTTCTTGCTGTGTGTAGTGGAAAGAGCAAAGTTTTTAGAGCTAACCTGAGCTCAAATTTAAACTCTACCACATTCTAGCTATAGGACTGTAGGCAAGTTAATCATTTTGAGTCTCTCCTTCATCTGTAAAATGAGACTAATATTGCAGGAGGGTTGTAGGTGTGGTAAGTGCCTAAAGCAATATCTAGAAAGAAAGTACACACACAAAATAGTAACTGATGATGATGATAAAGTGTGTAGTAGGGAAATAGGCTTATGTTATCGCTTCTTAGAGTATAATTCTGAGTTCTTCTGCTTTTCTTGTATTTTTGGCTACTCTTAGTGAATTCTCTTTATTGTGCAGATAAGATACTCAGAAACCAACCAAATGGTGGCCATTTTCTTTCACCTTAGATTTTTATGCTTTGATATGAATTAGAATGGAATTTTCCATTTGTGTCCTCTCAAATAAGAATTTGGTAAGAATGTACTGCTATTTCATGAGATTCTCTGGATATCACTGTGTAGCATTTATTACTTTATTACCTTTCCTAAAGTATACCTTCATGGACTTCTCCTGAAGGCTTTCTTTACCTAAGTTTGAAGACTTTCATTCCTTATGATGCTTTTTTATATGTTGAACCCACAAGACTATACTTTTTTTTTTTTTTTTTTTTGAGACAGAGTTTCACTCTTGTTGCCCAGGCTGGAGTGCAATGGCACAATCTTGGCTCACTGCAACGTCTGCCTCCCGGGTTCAAATGATTCTCCTGCCTCAGCCTCCCGTGTAGCTGGGACTACAGGCATACACCACCACGCCCAGCTAATTTTGTATTTTTAGTAGAGACGGGGTTTCTCCATGTTGGTCAGGCTGGTCTCAAACTCCTGACCTCAGGTGATCCACCTATCTCAGCCTCCCAAAGTGCTGGGATTACAAGCATGAGCCACTGCGCCCAGCCAGTTTTAATTTTTTTTTTTTGGTAGTTCTCTGGCTTTGTTTTTGGCCATCTCCAGAAACTTCTTTGATTCAAGGGGCTGTATTATTATCTAAATTCATACTTTTTTTCTTTTTTTTAGCGTATTTATTTTTTCATTTTGTGGTTTTCTTGTAGATTCTCTCCAGAAACAGCCTCCAGAAGAGGATTAAGCACAGCAGAAATTAATGCTGTGGAAGCAATTCATAGAGCTGTGGAATTTAATCCTCATGTTCCAAAAGTGAGAAATTTTATGATAAAAATACTACCTTTATTTAAATTTATCAAATTGATGACAGTTTGTAGACCAAAGTCTGGGTCACCATAATTTGGTGCAGAACTGTTTTAATCTGCTATATTTTGATGCTTATTATTCACCTTAAAGGGGACGTTGAAACATTTAGGCATTTAGAAAGGTAGATAGGAGCAGCCGGGCGCGGTGGCTCAAGCCTGTAATCCCAGCACTTTGGGAGGCCGAGGCGGGCGGATCACGAGGTCAGGAGATCGAGACCATGGTGAAACCCCGTCTCTACTTAAAATACAAAAATTAGCCGGGCGTGGTGGCGGGCGCCTGTAGTCCCAGCTACTCGGAGAGGCTGAGGCAGGAGAATGGCGTGAACCCGGGAGGCGGAGCTTGCAGTGAGCCGAGATCGCGCCACTGCACTCCAGCCTGGGGGACAGAGAAAGACTCTGTCTCAAAAAAAAAAAAAAAAAAAAAAAGAAAGGTAGATAGGAGCAATAGTTAGCTATATGCTTTGTAATTACTATCAAAATATAATTTGAACTGTGTTCACTTAGCTGTTCTTTTAGTATAGTTGTAGAAAATAATGGGTTGATCTTAATAAAAGATTATTCATATTTCATATCACTAAATAAAATTTCCTGTTACTGTGAAAGCTTTTTCTAGACAGATGCCTGGGTTTTGAACTAGGGTTGGGTAGACAAAAACTGAAGACAAACAGATTAAAATAATCAATGACAGGAAGCAGATGTGGAAATTCCCAGAAAATCTGGCTGATGCTTATTTAGTCCCCGATGAGTCTGTATACTTGCTTTGTCTTTATATTATACACCTTGCAGTTATACAAATTATTGCTTAATCTTTGTGTGTTATAACACAAAATTAAATTTGGGGTTTGGGCTGGGCACTGTGGCTCATGCCTGTAATCTCAACACTTTGGGAGGCCGAGGTGGGAGGATTACTTGAGCCCAGGAGTTTGGGACTAGCGGCTGGGCAATGTGGTGAGACCTCATCTCTGCAAAAGATACAAAAATTATCTGAGTGTGGTGATGCTTCCTGTTGTCTCAGCTACTTGGGAGACCAAGGGGAGAAGATTGCTTGAGTCCAGGAGGTCGAGACTGCAGTGAGCTGCAATCACGCCATGCACTGAAGCCTTGGGTGACAGAGTGAAACCCCATCTCAAAAAAAAAATTGGGGTTCTACAAACAATGCCCCATGTTAGGAAGTATAGACAATTCAAGAATAGATGCCCTTACTACAGAAAGTAATTATAGCTCTTGATTCCAGTGAAAGGGTGTTAATAGAGCTTGGAAGCTAAAGAGCTACAGTAAAGAGATTAATCGCTGAAAGATAATTTCCAAGAAAAGGATGTTGTAAGCCTGTTAGAGTAAGTAAAGATATGGTTAAGAAAAGTACTTAAGTCCAAGAAAGAGGGTCAACAAATACTCTCATTAAGTGACACTGGTTCCATAAATTTAAAGACAGCGGTTCACCCATATCTACGGTTTTGCATTCCATGGTTTCAGTTACCCACAGTCAGCCTCTGTCTGAAAATATTACATGGAAAATTCCAGAAATAAACAATTCATAAGTTTTAAGTTGCATGCCGTTCTGAGTAGCTTGATGAAATCTTACACCATCCGCCTCCATCCAGGCTAGTACATGACTCATCCCCTTGTCCAGCATATTCAACATTGTCTGTGCTACCTGCCCATTAGTCACTTAGTAGCCAACTCGGTTATCAGATCGACTGTCATGGTATCATAGTGCTTGTGTTCAGGTAACCTTTATTTTACTTAATAGTGACCCCAAATGCAAGATTGACATATTGTTATAATTGTTCTATTTTATTATTAGTTATTGTTATTAGTCTCTTACTCTGCCTAAATTATAAATTAAATTCTATCATGGGCATATATTTAGAGGAAAAACCATGGTGTATGTAGGGTTTGGTACTATTTGTGGTTTCAGATATCCACTGGGAGTCTTAAAACATATGTCCTGAGGATAAGGAGTGAGTACTGTAAACTTTTTTTTTTTTTTAGACAGAGTTTTTCTCTCCCCCAAGCTGGAGTGCAGCGGCAGAATCTTGGTTCACTGCAACCTCCGCCTCCAGGGTTCAAGCGATTCTTCTGCCTCAGCCTCCCAAGTAGCCGAGACTACAGGCGCGCGCCACCACGCCCTGCTAATTTTTTTGTATTTTTAGTAGAGACGAGGTTTCACCACGTTAGCTAGTATGGTCTCGATCTCCTGACCTTGTGATCCGCCCGCCTCAGCCTCCCAAAGTGCTGGGATTACAGGCATAAGCCACTGCGCCCAGCCTTGTAAACTTTTTATTATGAGTTCTACTACACATGCAGCAAAGTGTATGAGACAAAAATGTGCATCTTAATGATTTATTACAAAGTAAATGCTTGAAAACTACCGAGATCAAGAAACAGAACATTATCAACCCACAGACGCCTACCTGACTGCCCTTTCCCATTACAACCTCCCTTCCTACCTAAAGGTAACCACTATTGTTATTCATTTGTATTCTTATTTATTAATTATGTTCATTTCCTCCCTTTCTTTATGTTTTTGATCTGTACTTTTTAATTTATGGTTTTTTTTTTTTTTTTTTGAGAGAGAGTCTTGCCCTGTCGCCCAGGTGGGAGTGCAGTGGCGTGATCTCAGCTCACTGCAAACTCTGCCTCCCGAGTTTATGCCATTCTCCTGCCTCAGCCTCCCAAGTAGCTGAGACTGCAGGTGCCCACCACCACGCCTGGCTAATTTTTTGTATTTTTAGTAGAGACGAGGTTTCACAGTGTTAGCCAGGATGGTCTGGATCTCCTGACCTCGTGATCCGCCCGCCTCGGCCTCCCAAAGTGCTGGGATTACAGGCTTGAGCCAGGGCGCCTGGCTTTTTTTTTCTTTTTAAGACAGACTCTATGGCTTACGCTTGTAATCCCAGCACTTTGGGAGGCCGAGGCGGGCAGATCACGAGGTCAGGAGATCGAGACCACGGTGAAACCCCGTCTCTACTAAAAATACAAAAAAAAAATTAGCCGGGCGTGGTGGCAGGCGCCTGTAGTCCCAGCTACTCGGAGAGGCCGAGGCAGGAGAATGGCGTGAACCCGGGAGGCGGAGCTTGCAGTGAGCCGAGATTGCGCCACTGCACTCCAGCCTGGGCGACAGAGCGAGACTCTGTCTCAAAGAAAAAAAAGACAGACTCTAAAGCTATTCAAGAGGCTGAGGCAGGAGAATTGCTTGAACTCAGGAGGCAGAGGTTGCAGTGAGCCAAGATAGTGCCATTACACTCCAGCCTGGGTGACAGAGTGAGACTCTGTCTCATTAAAAAAAAAAAGTCCGGGCGCAGTGGCTCACGCCTGTAATCCCAGCACTTTGGGAGGCCGAGGTGGGTGGATCGCCTGAGCTCAGGAGTTCGAGACCACCCAAGGCAGCATGGTGAAACCCCGTCTCTACTAAAAATACAAAAAAATTAACCAGGTGTGGTGGGGTGCGCCTATAGTCCCAGCTACTTGGGAGGCTGAGGCAGGAGAATCACTTGAGTCCTAGAGATGAAGGTTGCAGTGAGCCGAGATCGCACCACTGCACTCCAGTTTGGGCTACAGAGTGAGACTCTGTCTCAAAAAAAAAAAAAAAAAAACCAGGAAAAAAGAAAAAGAAGACAGGGTCTTGCTCTCATGCCCAGGCTGGAGTGCAGTGGCGCAATCTTGGCCCACTGCAACCTCCACCTCCTGGGCTCAAGCGATTTGACCACCTCAGCCTCCCAAAGTGCTGGGATTACAGGTGTGAGCCAACGCACGCCTGGCCCTGGATTTATAAATGAGTTAAAGAGTGGTCCCTGTTTGTTTATTCTGTGGAATAATTTGTATAAAATTAGAATTATTTCTGCCCTAAATGATTAGTAAATTTGTTATTAAAGCCATCTGATTCTTCAGTTTTCTTTGTGAGAAGACTTTGAGTTACAAATTTCATTTCTTTAATAGTTTAATTACAAATTCAATTTCTAAGCATATGATAACTATTGAAATTTTTTGTTTCTTCTTATGTTAGTTTTTGATAAGTTGTATTTTTCTAAAAATTTATTTCATCAAAATTTTCAAATGTATTGACATAAAGTATTCATAAAATCCTTTTATTACCATATTAGTACTTGCAGAATTAGTTGTAATACCCAATTTTTAATTCCTTTTTTTTTTGAGAGGGAGTTTTGCTCTTGTTGCCCAGGCTGGAGTGCAATGGCGCGATCTCGGCTCACTGCAACCTCCATCTCCCAGGTTCAAGTGATTCTCCTGCCTCAGCCTCCTGAGTAGCTGGGATTACAGGCATGCGCCACCACACTCAGCTAATTTTGTATTTTCAGTTGAGATGGGGTTTCTCCATATTGGTCAGGTTGGTCTCAAACTCCCAACCTCAGATGATCAGCCCGCCTCGGCCTCCCAAAGTGCTGAGATTACAGGCATGAGCTACTGCACCTGGCCCCCACTTTTTAATTCCTAACATTGGCTAGTTTTATTTTTCTTGATCAAATTCTTTAGGGATTTGCCAGTCTTACTTGTTTTTGCCAAGAACTTGGCTCTGGCTTTGTTGGGTTTTTTCTACTATTTATTTTCTGGTTCATTCATTTGTGTTCTTTATTGCCTTCCTTCAACTTAATTTGAGTTTATTTTATTTTAATTTCCTGTGTCTTCTCACATAGGTACTTAACTCTGTAATTTTCAGTCTTTCTTCTGATATACCCAGTTAAATCTAGAAACTTCTCTCAACACAATTTTAACTGCATACTATAGCAACATTTTTTACATAATTTAGTTCAAAATATTTTCTTTAACATGTTGCCCAGACTGGTCTTGAACTCCTGGCCTAAAACTCCTGGCCTCAAGCATCCTCCCTCCTCAGCCTCCCAGAATGCTGGGATTACAGGTGTGAGCCACCTCCCTTGGCTCAAAATATTTTCTAATTTGTTTATAATTTCCTTTTTGATTTAGAGTTATATTTATACCATGAAAGTAGATATAATAAAAGATTTTCTTTAAATTTTTTTCCTCTTTTTCTTTTTTCTGCTTTGCTCATGTTGAGAAACAACAGATTTCCAAAGTAGATGAAACAGCCTTCTATTGGAAGAAGATGCCAACTAAGACTTTCATAGCTAGAGAGGAGAAGTTGTTCCTGGCTTCAAAGCTTCAAAGGACAAGCTGACTCTCTTCTTAGGGGCTAATGCAGCTGGTGACTTTAAGTTGAAGCCAGTGCTTACTTACCATTCCAAAAATCCTAGGGCCTTTAAGAATTATGCTAAATCTTCTCTGCCTGTGCTGTATAAATGGAACAACAAAGCCTGGATGACAGCACATCTGTTTATAGCATGGTTTAAACACTATTTTAGGCCCACTGTTGAGACCTACTGCTCAGACATGATTCTTTTAAAAATATTACTGCTCATTGCCAATGTACCTAGTCACCCAAGAGCTCTGATGGAGATGTACAAGGAGATTAATGTTTCCATACCTGCTAACACAACAGCCATTCTGCAGCCCACAGATCCAGGAGTCATTTTGACTTGGAAGTCCTATTATTTCAGAAATACATTTAGTAAGGCCGTAGGCCCCATATATAGTGATTCCTCTGGTGGATCTGGGCAAAGTAACTTTTATATGTCATGGGAAACCGAAAAATTTGTGTGACTTGCTTTATTTTGATATTTGCTTTATTGCAGTGGTCTGGAAGTGAACTTGCAATATGTCCAAGATATGTCTATAGTTACAAACATGAATTTTGGGATGTATAAAGTATGCTTCAATAAAACTATATAGGCTGGGCGTGGTGGCTCACACCTGTACTCCTAGCCCTTTGCGAGGCCGAAGCGGATGGATTACCTCAGGTCAGGAGTTCGAGACCAGCCTGACCAACATGGAGAAACCCCATCTCTACTAAAAATACAAAATTAGCCAGGCCTGGTGGCACATGCCTGTAACCCCAGCTACTCAGGAGGCTGAGGCAGGAGAATCACTTGAACCTGGGAGGTGGAGGTTGCAGTGAGTCGAGA
>NW_026652280.1:115132460-115262943 GCF_009828535.3 Hylobates moloch
GTGAAATGGGTTTCCCGAATATAGCACACTGATGGGTCCTGACTCCTTATCCAGTTTGCCAGTCTGTGTCTTTTAATTGGAGCATTTAGCCCATTTACATTTAAAGTTAATATTGTTATGTGTGAATCTGATCCTGTCATTATGATGTTAGTTGGTTATTTTGCTCGTTAGTTGATGCAGTTTCTTCCTAGCCTCGATGGTATTTACAGTTTGGCATGTTTTTGCAGGGGCTGGTACCGGTTGTTCCTTTCCATGTTTAGTGCTTCCTTCAGGAGCTCTTTTAGGGCAGGCCTGGTGGTGACAAAATCACTCAGCGTTTGCTTGTCTGTAAAGTATTTTATTTCTCCTTCACTTATGAAGCTTAGTTTGGCTGGATATGAAATTCTGGGTTGAAAATTCTTTTCTTTAAGAATGTTGAATATTGGCCCCCACTCTCTTCTGGCTTGTAGAGTTTCTGCTGAGAGATCAGCTGTTAGTCTGATGGCCTTCCCTTTGTGGGTAACCCGACCTTTCTCTCTGGCGGCCCTTAACATTTTTTCCTTCATTTCAACTTTGGTGAATCTAACAATTATGTGTCTTGGAGTTGCTCTTCTCGAGGAGTATCTTTGTGGCGTTCTCTGTATTTCCTGAATCTGAATGTTGGCCTGCCTTGCTAGATTGGGGAAGTTCTCCTGGATAATATCTTGCAGAGTGTTTTCCAACTTGGTTCCATTCTCCCCGTCATTTTCAGGTACACCAATCAGACGTAGGTTTGGTCTTTTCACATGGTTCCAAATTTCTTGGAGGCTTTGTTCATTTCTTTTTATTCTTTTTTCTCTAAACTTCCCTTCTCGCTTCATTTCATTCATTTCATCTTCCATCAGCGATACCCTTTCTTCCAGTTGATCGCATCTGCTACTGAGGCTTCTGCAATCTTCGTGTAGTTCTCGATACTTGGCTTTCAGCTCCATCAGCTCTTTTAAGCCCTTCTCTCCATTGGTTATTCTAGTTATCCATTCTTCTAATTTTTTTTCAAAGTTTTTAACTTCTTTGCTATTGTTTTGAATTTCGTCCCGTAGCTCAGAGTAGTTTCATTGTCTCAAGCCTTCTTCTCTCAATTCGTCAAAGTCATCCTCCGTCCACCTTTGTTCCGTTGCTGGTGAGGAACTGCGTTCCTTTGGAGGAGGAGAGGTGCTCTGCTTTTTAGAGTTTCCAGTTTTTCTGCTCTGTGTTTTCCCCATCTTTGTGGTTTTATCTACTTTTGGTCTTTGATGATGGTGATGTACAGATGGGTTTTCGGTGTGGATGTCCTTTCTGTTTGTTAGTTTTCCTTCTACCAGACAGGACCCTCAGCTGCAGATCTGTTGGAGTTTACTAGAGGTCCACTCCAGACCCTGTTTGGCTGGGTGTCAGCAGCAGTGGCTGCAGAGCAGCGGCTTTTCATGAGACCACAAATTCAGCTGTCTGATAGTTCCTCTGGAAGTTTTGTCTCAGAGGAGTACCCGGCCGAGTGAGGTGTCAGTCTTTCCCTACTGGGGGGGTGCCTCCCAGTTAGGCTGCTTGGGGGTCAGGGACACACTTTGGGAGGCAGTCTGTCCGTTCTCAAATCTCCAGCTGCGCGCTGGGAGAACCACTAGTCTCTTCAAAGCTGTCAGTCAGACAGGGACATTTAAGTCTGCGGAGGTTCCTGCTGACTTTTTGTTTGTCTGTGCCCTGCCCCCAGAGGTGGAGCCTACAGAGGCAGGCAGGCCTCCTTGAGCTGTGGTGGGCTCCACCCAGTTCGAGCTTCCTGGCTGCTTTGTTTACCTAAGCAAGCCTGGGCAATGGCGGGCGCCCCTCCCCCAGCCTCGCTGCCACCTTGCAGCTTGATCTCAGACTGCTGTGCTAGCAATCAGCGAGACTCCGTGGGCATAGGACCCTCCAAGCCAGGTGCGGGACACAATCTCCTAGTGTGCCGTTTTCCAGGCCCGTTGGAAAAGTGCAGTATTAGGGTGGGACTGACGCGATTTTCCAGGTGCCGTCCGTTACCCCTTTCTTTGACTAGGAAAGGGAACTCCCTGACCCCTTGCGCTTCCTGAGTGAGGCAATGCCTCGCCCTGCCTCGGCTCACGCACAGTGTGCTTCACCGACTGTCCTGCACCCACTGTTTGGCACTCCCTAGTGAGATGAAATCGGTACCTGAAACAGAAATGCAGAAATCACCCGTCTTCTGTGTCGCTCGGGCTGGGAGCTGTAAACCGGAGCTGTTCCTATTCGGCTATCTTGGCTCCGGAGTAACTGCATTATTTTACACTCCCTCAGCAATGTGTGAGTTCCAGTTCCTCTACATTTGTCTCAACACTTATTATTATCTTTCTTTCTTATTATAGTTATCCCAATGGGTATAAAGTGATATTTCATTGTAGTTTTGTTTTGTATTTCCCTAATGACTAATGATATTAAGCATCACTTTAATATGTTTATTGGCTGTATTTTTTCTTTGGACAGATATATGTTCAAGTTGCATATTTTTAAATTTTTGTTATATATATATATATATATATATATATATTTATATTTATAAAAAACAGGGTCTCCCTATGTTGCCTAGGCTGGTCTCAAACTCCTGGGCTCAAGGGATCCTCCTGCCTCAGCCTCCCGAAGTGCTAGGATTACAGGCTTGAGTCACTGTGCCTGGCCTAAATTTGTTTTGTTTGTTTTTTTGTTTTTTTAAATTAAAGGTATTCTATTTATCTTTTTATTGTAAGGTATTCTTTAACATTATTATTGGTCAGTGCAGCGGCTCATGCCTGTAATCCCAGCACTTTGGGAGGCTGAGGCAGGCGGATCACAAGGTCAGGAGATCGAGACCATCCTGGCTAACATGGTGAAACTCTGTCTTTACTAAAAATACAAAAATTAGCCAGGTGTGGTGGCAGGCGCCTGTAGTCCCAGCTGCTTGGGAGGCTGAGGCAGGAGAATGGTGTGAACCCAGGAGGCAGAGCTTGCAGTGAGCCGAGATCACGCCACTGCACTCCAGCCTGGGCGACAAAGCGAAACTCTGTCTCACAAAAAAAAAAAAAAAAAAAACAACAACAAAAAACATTATTATTACAGTAGACCATTGACACTCTTGATTAATGTGATCCAGAACCATTGTGAATATCCACATTTGAAAATACCACTATTACATGTATTTTCACCTATGAAATATAAACATGAGAATGGGTCACAAACCTTGCTGAGATACGGATGCTGAAGAGCCTGCTAGATGTATTCATTACGTACATCATTCACATGTGCACAAGCCTCAAAGCATGTTATTCAAATTTGTGCCTTAGCAAAATGATGCCTGCTATAAATCATGGGTATTTGGAGCTCCCACAAAGAGTAGAAATTATAAACGTTAGATCCCTGAGTGTTAGTGATCTACTATAGATGTAACTATTGTTGGTATGACACTTCACACATCAGTTAGAATAATATCGCCCAACTTGAAGATCTAACAATAGCTTGCTGTAATATTTTATTGATGATTTTTAAAGTAAGCATACTATAGCTGAATTCTTCTAAATTTTATTTTATATTCAAATATAAAATAATTACTATAAAAAACAAAATCACAGAATGGATCCACATATATACTGTCATATATGTGACAAAACATCCACATATATACTATCAATTGATTTTTGACAAAAGCACCAATGCAGTTCAATGGGGAAATGGAACTTCAACAAATGGTACTAGAACATCTGGTTATCTAAATGTGGTAGGGGGAATCATGAATTTTTTCACATAGCATACACAAAAATTAATTTGAAATGTGTCATTGATCTAAATATAAAAACTAAAACTATACAACATCGAGACCAAAACATCTAAGACTGTCTTTGAAAGCTGAGGGTAAAGAAAGATTTCCTAGGACATAGAAGGCAATTATAAGAGAAGACAATTATAAATTGAACTTTATCAAAATTTTAAAAGTCTGCTCATCTTAGTGTTAAGACAAAAAGTCCATTTTTTCCATGGACAGGAAAAAATATTTGTAATATGTTTATCTGACAAAGGACTCATATCCAAAATATATACATATTAAAAAACACAATATTAAAAAATGGGCAAAAGCCTTGAACAGATACTACAAAAGAAAATATTGGAATGTCCAATAACACATAAAGAGATGTTCATATGGAGGTAAAATGAAGCAGGTAAAAAAAGAAAAGATGTTCAACATTATTAGTTATCAGAGAAATGCAATATAAAATGTGAAGTAATAGTTTCACATCTATCAGAATGACTAAAATTTAAAAGACTGATAAAATTTCAGTAAGAATATGGAAGTCAGAACTTTCATACACTGCTGCTAAGATTACAAAATGGTACAGTGACTTTGGAGAACTGGCAGTTTCTGATACAATTAAATATATCCTTCAACCTGTGATCCAGCAATCCTACTCCAAGGTATATACCCAAGAGAAATGAAATCATTATGTCCACAAGAAGAGTTGAACATGAATATCATAGCAGTTCTATTTATAATAGCCCCAAACTAGAAACAATCCCAATGTCCTTCAATAGGTAAATAGATAAGTAAGTTACAATACAGTGGTATTCAGCAATAAAAAGACCTACTGATACAAGCAAAACATGAATGAAACCAAAAATTTGACATATAAACAAGTACTTACTGAATGATTCCATTTATGTGAAGTTCAAGAAAAGGCAAAAGTGATCTGTGGTGGTAGAAATGAAAACACTGTTTGCCTCAGGCGGTCAGGTGAGACATTAACTAGAGAGGAGAACTTCCTGGAGTGAAAGAAGATATGTCTTGATGGCCAGGCGCGGTGGCTCGTGCCTGTAATCCCCACACTTTGGGAGGCTGAGGCAGGCGGATCACGAGGTCAGGAGTTCGAGACCAGCCTGGGCAGCATGGTGAAACCCCATCTCTACTAAAAATACAAAAAATTAGCTGGGCATGGTGGCATACACCTGTAGTCCCAGCTACTTGGGAGGCTGAGGCAGGAGAATCACTTGAACCCAGGAGGTGGAGGTTGCAGTGAGCCTATATCACACCACTGCACTCCAGCCTAGATGACAGAGCAAGACTGTCAAAAAAAAAAAAAAAGAACTAAAAGAAAATATGTCTTGATTTGGGCATTACTTGTCTACATTTGTCAAAACTCATCAAGCCGCATATTTAGGATCTATGTATTTAAAATTATGCCTCAATAAAGAAAAAAGAAGTTGACTTAGCATGGAAAGCATTGTATAAGTATCATGCCTTCTGATGAACTTAGATAATGTATGTGAAGTGCTTAACACAGTGTCTGAGTGTCAGGCTATTAGTGATTTTCATGGTGGTTGTCACTTCATTTCTGTACCTTTTTTTTTTTTCTTAGGACAGGGTTTTGTTCTGTCATCCAGGCTGGAGTGCAGTGGCATGATCATGACTCACGGCAGCCTCAGCCTGGTGGGCTCAAGTGATCCTCCTACCTAAGCCTTCCTAGTAGCTGGGACTACAGGTGCATGCCACCCAGCTAATTTTTGTATTTTTTGTAGAGATGGGGTTTTGCCATTTGTCCAGGCTGGTCTCGAACTCCTGGGCTCAAGCTGTCCGCCCACCTTGGCCTCCCAAAGTGCTGGGATTACAGGCATGAGCTATCGTGCCTGGCCCATCTTCTTTGAGTTGTTCAGTGTTTGTTTCTTTGTGGATGTTATTTTAGTGTTTGTAGCCTTAGAATGTATAAGGTTTGGGGGATTCCTTTGTTGAGATGAGGTAATGGTGAAGATATTGAAAACAGTTAGGAATTAACTAATTTGAATTAGCTAATAACATAATAATAGTTAGGTAATAGCTAATTTGAATTAGTTACAATACCCTGAAAACAGTTTATGTCTTACGGAAGAAGCCCTTAGGGCAAGAGTAAAGTAGAGCAGTAAGAAACAAAACAATAACAAAAGTGTGTTTAGTAAATCCCTATAACTGGAGTACATATTTAGGAATATGCTATCTGTAGCATTTAAAAGTTACTATTGTGGCTGGGCTTAGTGGCTCACGCCTGCAATCCCAGCACTTTGGGAGGCCGAGATGGGTGGATCATCTGAGGTTAGGCATTTGAGACCAGCCTGGCCGACATGGTGAAACCCTGTCTCTACTGAAAATACAAAAAAGAAAAAAAAAATTAGCCGGACATGGTGGTGGGCGCCTGTAATCCCAGCTACTTGGGAGGCTGAGGCAGGAGAATCGCTTGAACCTGGGTGGCAGAGGTTGCAGTGAGCCAAGATCGCGCCATTGCACTCCAGCCTGGGCAACAAGAGCAAAGCTCCATCTCAAATAATAATAATAATAATAATAATAATAATAATAAATAATACTATTTCTTATTTTACAATAAAACTTTGTTTTTAGTGTTGTGCTGCCAAGGAAGTAGACTATACCTGGAGACTTTTAAGTGCAGAGGAAGTTTTAAAAATAAATTGATACATAGAAAGTAAAATTTGTTCTGGTTGATCAGAAATGGAAGCCTGTAGAATGTTACGAGTCTTATCCACCCTAGAGGATAGTAGCTCTTTTTTTTTTTTTTGAGATGGAGTTTTGCTCTTGTTGCCCAGGCTGGAGTGCAATGGCACGGTCTCGGCTCACTGCAACCTCCGCCTCCTGGGTTCAAGCGATTCTCCTGCCTCAGCCTCCCAAGTAGCTGGAATTACAGGCGCCTGCCACCACACCTGGCCAATTTTTGTATTTTTAGTAGAGACGGTTTCACCATGTTGGCCAGGCTGGTCTTGAACCCTTGACCTCAGGTGATCCACCCGCCTTGGCCTCCCAAAGTGCTGAGCCGCTGCGCCCAGCTGATAGTAGCTCTTTAGCAGCAGATTTGCATTTCATTGGCTGAACTACTTATATCATAGTGCTGGCATATATAAAAGATAAAAGGGAAACAGGCGCTCAGTTGACATTCCGAGTGGCATAGCAGGAGTAAAGAGAGCAAAGGAGAAGTGTTGAAGTCTGTGACCCAAACTTAGAGCACAATGAAACCTTTGCCTTTCCCTTGTGTTGTACTGTGGCCTAAGTAGAAGAGTTGAGATATGAAATGCTTATATCGAGGTGTGGCTCTGTAGGATGATGTGGAAAGGGGTTTTATTGTAGCAAATGCCCTCTCCAGCCTCCTTTCCTTTTCCGTTTAGTATAAGTCACTTTACTTTGCTCCTGAAACTGTTAGGTAGTATTATGTTTTCTTTCAGTGTATTCACATAGCAGTTCTGTTTGCTTTCTATCTGGGAACTGTCTTTAGTCTCCCCCAATACATACCAATGTGGACTCTGCATTCGCCCTGCCTGTCCAATCTCATAGAATGTGCACTGAGAAAACTAATTGCAGAGATAAATTGGTTCTTTGTGTGCATGACTGATCAAGAGCAAAGTACCTTAATTTCAGATGCCTTCAGAGAGATTTTTCTTTAACCTCTGCTTTTAAGAGGAAGATTATAAAGCATTATCATTACTTCAGGTCAGAATTATATTGCTTTTGGTCAAAAGCTGTTGTAAGATTTACAAAGTAATAGAAAAAAGTAATCTAAAGATAAATTATAAAGATCAAAGCAGTTCAAAATTAAAGTAAATTTGAGTGTAAGCATACATAGGGCTTTAGAGTCATAAAAGAAACCACTAGACCATACATCATTATGTCTTTTTAACCATAGCTTCCAAAGGAGACTTAATAATTATATTTTTAGTGAAAAGCAACAGGCTAAACTCTCTTGTTTTACTCATTTGAATGTATTGTTCATAGTTGAATGCTAGTTAAAATTGTCCCAAACAGTTTCTCATTACAGACACAATAGGCTGAGTCAGAGGTAATATGGAAGGTCCAATAGCACATATTAGGTCCTAGCTTTGGTTTGTGTCATCAGCTATGTTTTATTTGCTGATAATTTCCAAATCTGTGTCTTTTATCTCTGGCGTCTTTCTTTGTCTGTAGACTTAGCATTTCCATCTAGTTGTGGAAATCACATGATAAGTACCTCAAACACTTTAATGTGTCTCAAACAGAATTTTTAAAATTTGTTAAGTCTTTTCTTCAGACTGCCAAACTGCCTCTCATTTATTTCTATATTTTGATTTATGGCTTCATTATCCTCTTCATTAACCCTTACCTCTGCCATTTCCAAATTACCAACTCATATTATAACCTTTGAAATGTTTTTCAGATCTAGCCATCTATCTCATCCCCACTGTCACTGACCCTTGTTTGCCTTCATTACCTGTACTTTAAAAAATATATTATTATTATAACAAAAGTAATAGGTACTTTTTAAAAATTCAGACTCTTCAGACATTTACAAAGTGGAAATCTCCTGTTCTCTCCCTCCCAATTCTACTTCTCTGAAGTAACCACCTGTTACTGTTTGATGTATATATTGGCCCACATTTTCTATGCATTTCTAAACATACAGAGATAGATATAGAAAGAATCTCAAATACTTTACCGTATCTTGTGTGGACTATTAAAACAGATTCCTCACTCATCTTTCTGCCATCAGCCCTTCTCCATTCCAGCTATTGCCAGAGTTATCTACCTAAATAGCAAGTCTTAAAAGACCTCTGCTTGTTCCCGATTGCCTACAGGATAAGGACCAACCTCTTAGTATTACACCTATAAAAGCCCTTCATATTCTGGGCCAGTATCTGTCTCCAGCCTTATTCTTTGCCAGTTCTGCTTTGCTCATTATGTCCATTGTCACTGTTCCCTGGATTGGTCATGCCTCATCATATCTCACTGCCATTGTCTTCTCTACCTGGCAAATTTCTACTCATTCTTTAAGACCCTGCTCATCTGTTGTCTCCTTTATAAGGAGTTTTTTCTAGTTTTCCCAAGAAGAGATAATGGCTTTCTCTTCTCTGTTCCTTCAGTATCTCAATCATATCTGTTTATATGTTTCTCCCATAGTTCCCTGTGAACAAAAGCAGGGCGCTTGTCTTACTTATCATTTAATGTCCAACACTCTTCCTAGCCTATGTAGACACTCAGTAAACACTTAGAAACAGACATGTCTGTAGTTTGGAACTGCATTGCTTTAAAAGTCTATCTAAGTTAAAGAAAGTAGACTGGGCACAGTGGCTCACACCTGTAATCCCAGCACAAGAGGCCAAGATGAGAGGATCACTTGAGCCCAGGAGTTAGAAACCAGCATGGGCAACACAGTGAAACTCTATCTCTACAAAAAAGTTTAAAAAGCCAAATGTGGTGTTGTGCGCCTATAGTCCCAGCTACTAAGGAGGCTGAGGCGGGAGGATTGCTTGAGCCCAGGAGGTCGAAGCTGCAGTGAACTATGATCATACCACTGCATTCCAGCCTGAGTGACAGAGTGAGTCCCTGTCTCAAAAAAAAAAAAAAGTAAAGTTTTAGAACCATCATTTCTTGAAAATTTTAAGCCAGTTTACATAACTATTTTTACAAGTTTTGCTTAATAATACCATTTTTTACCTTTTAAAGATGACAGTGTTATTTTACCATGACCGTATTTACTATATTATGAAATAACTCAGCTTTAACTATGATATCATACAACAATTAAAAATGTTAGATTGGCCAGGCAGCTCATGCCTGTAATCCCAGCACTTTGGGAGGCTGAGGCAGATGGATCACCTGAGGTCAGGAGTTTGAGATCAGCCTGACCAACATGGTGAAACCCCATCTCTACTAAAAATACAAAATTAGCCAGGTGTGGTGGTGCATGCTTGTAATCCCAGCTACTCGGGAGGCTGAGGCAGGAGAATCGCTTTAACCCGGGAGGCAGAGGTTGCAGTGAGCCAAGATCATGCCATTGCACTCCAGTCTGGACAACAAAAGCAAAATTCCATCTCCAAAAAAAAAAAGTTAGGTCTATATAGAGACAGGAAGGGAGGTACAAAATGTATTATGCATAAAAAAAGAAATCCAGACAAACATAAATCAGATTATTGTCTTTTTTTTTTTTGAGGCAGGGAGCTCAAACTTCTGAGGTCCAGCTATCCTCCTGCCTTAGCCTCCTGAGTAGCTGGGACTACAGGCATGTGCCACCATGCCCTGTCTTTAGTTTCTTTATTTTTTTGTTCTCCAAACATACTATTTTCTACTACTTAGCTCTGTTATGTTTCCATTTCTGTACACTGAGTATATACTTTACTAAGCAGAAAAAGACTGAAAAAAATCATTGGTCAGTTTTTAGTCTTTTGTATTCTTCTTAGAAAATTAAAGTCTGGGCTGCAGAGTTTTTTGTTTTTGCATTTGGTATTAGTTTTCCCAGAGAATTAAAATATGTCTTTGGTAAAACCTAAAATATAAATATGAATTTGAAGACATTTCAGCTGTATTTATCAGATTAACTCAGTTAATAGTTTTTTTTTTCTTTTTTTTTTTTTGAGATGTAGTTTTGCTCTCATCGCCCAGGCTGGGGTGCAATGACATGATCTCGGCTTACTGCAACCCCCGCCTCCCGGGTTCAAGCAGTTCTCCTGCCTTAGCCTACCAAGTAGCTGGGATTACAGGCTGGCTAATTTTTTGTGTTTTTAGTAGAGACAGGGTTTTACCATGTTGGCCAGGCTGGTCTCGAACTCCTGACCTCAGGTGATCTGCCCGTCTCAACCTCCCAAAGTGCTGGGATTACAGGTGTGAGCCACCGCACCTGGCCAATAAGTATTTTAATACTTGCTTTTAGTGTAATATGCTAGGCATGGTAGTAGAATTTTAAGGATATGGTTTTCATAGTGAATAAGTTACAGCCTATGCTAGGTAGCGGAAATTCCTGAGTAGCAGTTTGTGAAGGAGATAAATAATAATCTTATAATTTATATACATTTTCCTTAAATTGAAATTTTTCTCTTATATTTTGGGGATCAACTTTTATTTTACTGTCTAATCAGGAATTGAAAAATTGCTTTTTTGTTTTTGGTTTTTGGTTTTTGTGTTTTTTTGAGACAGAGTCTCGCTCTGTCGTCCAGGCTGGAGTGCAGTGGCGCGATCTTGGCCCACTGCAAACTCCGCCTCCCGGGCTCACGCCATTCTCCTGCCTCAGCCTCCCAAATAGCTGGGACTACAGGTGCCCGCCACCATGCCCAGCTAATTTTTTGTATTTTTAGTAGAGACGAGGTTTCACTGTGTTAGCCAAGATGGTCTGGATCTCCTAACCTCGTGATCCGCCCACCTCGGCCTCCCAAAGTGCTGGGATTACAGGTGTGAGCCACTGCGCCCAGCCCGAAAAATTGCTTTGTTTTAAAGTCAAATTGGAAAGGATATTTGCTGGTGGGTAGGACCACCAATAATAATAAATAACAAATAATTATTTTTAATAAAAAATAAGCTAGCATAAGGAAGATTTTTTTTTTTTCTTTTTGAAACAGAGTCTCGCTCTGGCCCAGGCTGGAGTGCAGTGGCACGATCTCGGCTCACTGCAACTGCCGCCTCCCGGCTTCAAGCAGTTATCTGCCTCAGCCTCCCGAGTAGCTGGGATTACAGGCACCCGCCACCACGCCTGGCTAATTTTTGTATAGTTAGTAGAGACGGGGTTTCACCATCTTGGCCAGGCTGGTCTTGAACTCCTGACCTTGTGATCCCACCTGCCTTGGCATCTCAAAGTACTGGGATTACGGGTGTAAGCCACTGTGCCCAACCAAGGAAGATTTTTAAAATGATTAAATAGAAAATATTTTTAATATAAAATCTTGAAGTATAATTTCTTAATAAGTATGCCATGTGTGTTTACCACCTGAATTATCACTCAGATTATTAAACAGTAAATATTTAGGTATATAGTTGCTGTTTAAAAAAGTATTTTTTTTTGCCGGGCGTTGTGGCTCATGCCTGTAATCCCAGCACTTTGGGAGGCCAAGGCTGGTGGATCACGAGGTCAGGAGTTCGAGACCAGCATGGCCAACATAGTGAAATTCCATCTCTACTAAAAATACAAAAATTAGCCTGGCATCATGGTGCATGCCTGTAGTCCCAGCTTATTCGGGAGGCTGAGGCAGGAGAATCACTGGAACCTGGGAGGCGGAGGTTGTGGTGAGCCAAGATTGAGCCACTCACTGCACTCCAGCCTGGACAACAGAGCAAGACACCGTCTCAAAAATAAATAAATAGAAGTATTTTTTGACACATCAAATTGATATTTTTTGTAATGTAAGTTTTACTTAATAATTGTTAACTGAATATCTTTGCTTACGTTTGCTAAATGTTTATGAATATACTAAATACTTAACATGTTGGGGTTTAAGGCTTCGGAGTTCTGAAATTCACTGAAAATGATTTGGGATATTTTGTCTCTTGTCTGTGAAATGAAACAATTTTAATAGAAAGAACCTGGTTTAAGTATTATGCAGTTTTCTTCTGAAAACTCAGTATTCTTTTTATGATGACAATTCCACTGTGATTGCCACATTTTCTTTGCTTCCTACTGAAGAAGCTCTTAGTGAGCTTGCAAAGAACATAAGGAGTCATGTCAGAGGTCAGCTATTTGAGTCCATTTTCCCACAGCCCCTGGTGCGAGTGATCTTTTACTGTGTTTTAAAAAAATGGGCAAGGATTAGAGGGGATTAGAAAGAATATTACCCTCCTGAATATAGGCCGAAAGCACTAAGGGGAGAGAACCCAACCAGGCATCAAATGGGCTTTGCTTGACCAAGACACAACCTCTGCTGCATTCCTTTAAGAAACTGAATGGGAAATGTTAAGTCCCCAAACTGGATTAGTAAATAATCTCATAGTTTGTGACATCTGCTAAAATAAATTGATGAGCAGACTACATTCTTACACTTTGAGAACAGAGCCAAAGACATCAAGAGTAAGAGTAATTAAAGATGGGCATTAAACTTAGTAATTGTTGGAAAGGTACATTTCATAAATCGAAAAATTATTTTAGATATGAGGAGTGCATGTATATTGATTAAATAAATTAAGGCTTAAATTTTGAAACCACTACAGCTTTTTGTTTTTAAGAGTCTTCCTAGAGTCTTATTGCTTGTAGCAGTTTTACAAAGTGTTTCACAAATTCAACTCTTTAATTTAGGTTGTCCCATTAGTTTGTATAACAACCTGAGGAACTAGAATTTGAAATCTGAGAATGTATCTTTTGAGACACCTCTGGAATGTTTCTCTTTTTATATTTTATAAGAGAAGTTAACATAATTTGGATCTTATGACACATAATTAGATATCAAATTGTTTGGAACCAAAGAGGTAATTTCAAACCTATTCTAGAAGGGCAAGTGCATTGTGGTCTCAGTCTTTGGAGATAGTATTTAGCTAACTAAATAAGTTTTTAAAGGTTTTAAGTTGACTAATAGTAAAGATGCTGTAGAAATAGTTAACTTTGTGTCTTTCTACATATAAAAAATACATTTGATTGGTATAGTAACTGTGATTACACTGCTTTTGTTATAAATGATAATATTAGTACAAGTATTTTCATTAGGAGTTTAAGGTAAAATTTAGGTTCATATCTGAAGAAGAATTGAGAGAAAACTATAACTTCTTTAACAGGCACATTAAATGCATCCTGCACTATGCTCTCTTGGTTCAGTGCCTTTATTCAAGATGGCTCTGTGCTTTGTTTATGTCCTCCTGCTGTTCTCCTCACTCCCCAGTCCACTCATCCACATTCTACCTATCTGTAAATATCAGGTCAAATCCCATCAAGTGGTTTATTTCTGGCCTCTAAATCATAATACTTCCTAAACATAGAGTTATCATATGACTTAGCAATTCTACTCCATGGTACTTACTCAAGAGAAACAAAAACATATGTTCACTCTGAAACTTATACACAAATGTTTATAACAACATTATTCATAATAGCCAAAAGCTAAAAACAACCAAATACCTGTCAGTTGATGAATGGATAAACAGAACATATATACCATACATACAATGCAGTATTATTCAGCCATAGGAAGAAATGAGGCACAAGTACCATGCATGCTACAAAGTGGGTGAACCTTGAAAACATTATGCTAAGTGAAAGAAACCAGTCACAAAATGATCCCATTTGTATGAAATATCCAGAATAGGCAAATCTATAGAGATATAAGATAGGTTAGTAGTTGCTTAAGGGGGTTGGGGCAGTAGGGGAGAAGTGAGTTGTAACTAAAGGGTACAGGATTTTCTTTTGAAGTGATGAAAGTGTTCTAAAATTGACTTTGGCAATAGTTGCACATATCTCTGAATATATGAAAAATCCTGGAATTGTATACTTTAATGGGTGAATTCTAAGGTATGTGAATTATATCTCAATAAAGGCTGTTATTTAAAAACTAAATTAAAAAAATTAATACCGCTATCTGTATTCCTATATATTGCACTTTTTTTTTCTTTTCTTTGTGTGTTTTCTTTTTTCTTTCTTTTTTTTTTTTTTTGAGACAGAGTTTCGCTCTATTGCCAGGCTGGAGTGCAGTGGTGCAATCTCGCCTCACTGCAACCTCCACCTCCTGGGTTCAAGTGATTTTCCTGCCTCAGCCTCCTGAGTAGCTGGCACTACAGGCGTGCACCACCACACCCAGCTAATTTTTGTATTTTTAGTAGCGATGGAGTTTCACCATGTTGGTCAGGATGATCTCGATCTCCTGACCTCATGATTTCGGCCTCCCACAGTGTTGGGATTACAGGTGTGAGCCACTGCACTCGGCCTTGTACATTGTTTATACCTCTGATAAAGTCCTTACCGTAGTCTTGTTATAATTAGTCACTTAAGAAATCTGTCTTTTCCATTGCATTATGTAGCTCCAGAGAACAGGCAGAGTGTTCTTTGGTATTCCCTAACAACCACAGTGCTTTGAACTTAGTAAATATGAATTTAATTGAACTTTTCCACAATTAAGTTCTTTCACCTATAAAATGTAAATAAGAGAAAAAAGAATTGCACAAATATTGTTCCAAAATTGGATTTCATAATTTTTATATTCTTCCTTTCAGTCGGAAATGGCTTCATTAAAAATAAAAAATAAATTTAAAAAATAAAAAAAAGTGTAATTTTTACATTTAACTCCTTTTTGGAAAAATAAATATTCACTCTCACATCTCCTCAGCTCAAGTTTCCATTTAGCCAGGCCACACATATGTCATTTATCACCTTATTTTTACCTATAGAAATATTCTGGTTTTCATAATTTGCATATATAAGCATTTTATACATGTTATCAGTATCTTCATGTCATTTCAGTTAGTTTTTTAAAAATCAGTTTGACTTTCTAACACTTTGAATCTACATTTTTGTGGGTGTTTGAATTTAACACAATTTAATTTTTCTTTTTTTCTGTTGTGTGTATATGTGTGTGTGTGTTACTCTTTCAGTATTTATTAGAAATGAAAAGTTTAATTTTACCTCCAGAACACATTCTGAAACGGGGTGATAGTGAAGCAATTGCCTATGCTTTCTTTCATCTTCAGCACTGGAAACGAATAGAAGGTGCTCTTAATCTGTTACAGTGTACATGGGAAGGCAGTAAGTATTCTTTTCCAAAAGTAACACTAATCTCTCTAACTATTCATTGAATTCACAGGCAGTCTTTTTAAATGAGATTGTCTGGGTTTCCATAAGGATTTGTTGTTCAGATTGGTTTCAAACGGAAATCAGTGATGAGATACTTGGTTTATTGGTAGAAATGCATAATGTTATATTATCCCACAAAAGCAGAATGAGAAACTGTTATGGTATTCTGCCATATGTTAATTTAAGTTACATATTTGTAAGGAAAGAAAATGAAAACTTGGCCCTTTGACTTACAACTTTTTTTTTTTTTTTTTGAGACAGAGTCTCACTCTGTCCCCCAGGCTGGAGTGCAGTGGCGCTATCTCTGCTCACCACAAGCTCCGCCTCCTGGGTTCACGCCATTCTCCTGCCTCAGCCTCCCAAGTAGCTGGGACTACAGGCGCCTGCCACCATGCCCGGCTAATTTTTTGTATATTTAGTAGAGACGGGGTTTCATCATGTTAGCCAGGATGGTCTCGATCTCCTGACCTTGTGATCCGCCTGCTTCAGCCTCCCCAAGTGATGGGATTACAGGCATGAGCCACTGCACCTGGCCTGACTTACAACTTTTTTAATGTGGTTGAGCTATTCTAATATTTTAAAAATTGGTCTCGTTTTGTTTTCAGATGTATACAATATGAAATTATTTTCTTCATAACTAATATCAACCTGTTCTTTATTGTAAAATATATACAACATAAAATTTAGTTCTAACTATTTTAAGTATATAGTTCAGTGGCATTATGTACATTCATAGTGTTGTACAAACATCACCATCATCCATCTACAGAACTTTTTCATTATCCCAGACTGAAATTCTATACCCATTAAATAATAACTCCCCAGTCTTGCCTCCCTCTAGCCCTTGGCAGCCACCATTCTACCTTGTCTCTATGAGTTTGACTACTCTAGGTACCTCATGTAAGTGGAATTATGTAATTTTTGTTCTGTTTTGTCTGGCCGTTTTCACTTAGTATAATATCTTCGAAATTCATTTATATTGGTAATATGCGTCAGAATTTCATTTTTAAGCCTGAATAATTCATTGTATGTATATACCACATTTTTTTATCCATTCATCTGTTAATGAACAGATACCCATTTAACTTGGGTTGTTTTTACCTTTTGGCTATTGTGAATAATGCTGCTACAAATATTGGTGTACAAATATCTATTTGAGTTCCTGCTTTCAATTCTTTTGGGTATATACCCAGAAATGGAATTGCTGGATCATAAAATTGTATGTTTAATTTTTTAAGGAAGCTCAGTAGTGTTTTTTTCCATAGCAGCTGTACCATTTTACATTCCCACCAGCAAGGCACAAAAGTTCCAATTTCTTCACATCCTTGCCAACACTTGTTATTTTCTGGGATTTTTCTTTATTTAAATAATAGCCATCCTAGTGGATGTGAAGTGGAATCTCACTGTGGTGGCGTTTTGCATTTCCCTGATGATTAGTGATGTTGAACATCTTTTCATGTGTTTATTGGCCATTTATATATCTTCTCTGGAGAATAAATTGGACTGTTTTAAACTAACTACCCAATCTCTTAATTGTTGCTTCTTATAACCACCAAGAAAGTAAAGAAGCTTAATTAAAACATTTTACCAATAGGATTCACATAATTCTTTTGAAAAGTATACCACAGCTATCAGTAAAAATTCAAAAATAAATTCAATGCTTATTCACTAAAATTGGTTAACCCCCCTCAGTTCCCAAACTACTCTGAGGCACCTTGGATATTGCAGCAATTCACAAGAGTGCTATAGGACATTTTAAATTTTCAATGGAAACACAATACAATATTCAAGGCTAGGTACGGTGGCTCATGCCTGTAATTTCAGCACTTTGGGAGGCTGAGGCCTCCCAAAAGGTCAAGGCTATAGTGAGCCGAGATGGCACTACTATATTCCAGCTTGGGTGACAGCGTGAGACCTTATCTCAAAAATAATAATAATAATTCAACATCTGTCAGATATCACTTAAACTATTAGCTCCAGACAGTTCACAGTTTCAACATTAGATCATTCTCCATTCCTTTCAATATCATTATATCTTTGCAAAGCTGGAGTTTTGTTAGTTACTGTGATTAAAAGAAGTACCACACAAAAATCAATGTGATATAGGAAATGACAATGGTAGTGTCCAATGTGATTCCAAGTTTTGAGAAGTTGTACAGTGTCTAATAGGCTCATACCTATACCTCATTAGTAAGAAATTATGGTCATTTAAAAATGAAATAAGAAAATTGATTTGATTCTTTTCTTTAAATTTATGTGCATTTTTTCCCAAATTGCTGCTAAATTATTAGAACATAAATTTTTAAAGTTGTTTGGACTCACTATTAACAAGTGAAATTATCTTTAACCAATTTTGGAACCTCTGCATTAAGCATTTGCTAAAGGCCAGACACTGTGGCTTGACAATGACAATATAAATAAAATTGATGAGCCAAGTGTTGTGACTCACCTGTAGTTCCAGCCACTAGGGAGGCTGAGGTGGGAGGATCACTTGAGGCCAGAAATTTGAGACCAACCTGGGCAACATAGCAAGACTCTCTCTAATATATATATATGTGTGTGTGTGTGTGTGGGTGGGTGTGTGTGTGTTTAAAGAAAAGATTAATAAAACTGGGATTATGTGCTTGAGAAACTAAATATCTTTGAGTAATTCAACTTACTTTTGCTTTTTCTCCAGTAGTCCATAGCTCCTCAAAAGCAGATATTCTATCTCATTCATTTTGTGCGTGTCTTCACTGCCTGACATTCCGCTTGGCAAATAGGTTTTCAATAAGTGTATGATTTTATTTTCTCTTATTACTTTTTATGTAGTGATGAGGTCTTGCTACATTGCCCAGGCTGGTCTTGAACTCCTGGCCTCAGGCAGTCCTTCCACCTTGGCCTCCCAAAGGAGCTGAGATTACAGGCATGAGCCATCATGCCCAACCACCTATGATTTATACTGTACTTCATGAATCATAATCAATGATTTATTAGTGTTATCACTAATTTACTCTATGACTTTGGACAAATAACTACTTCTTATTGTGGTAAAATAAAGTCTAGGCTGGGCATGGTGGTTCACACCTGTAATCCCAGAACTTTGGGAGGCTGAGGCGGGCGGATCACCTGAGGTCAAGAGTTCAAAACCAGCCTGACCAACATGGAGAAACCCTGTCTCTACTAAAAATACAAAATTAGCTGGGCATGGTGGCGCATGCCTGTAATCTCAGCTACTTGAGAGGCTGAGGCAGGAGAATCACTTGAACCTGGGAGGCGGAGGTTGTGGTGAGCCGAGATCACGCCATTGTACTCCAGCCTGGGCAACAAGAGCAAAACTCTGTCTCAATAAATAAATAAATAAATAAATAAAGTCTAAATTGTTACAGAAGTTTATAGAGCCAAACACGAAAGGAAAAACAAAAACCTTATCGCAATTTTGATGACTACAGCAGACCCTTAAATAATGTTGTTTCATTCAACATTATTTCATTATAATGTTGATGAGGGGGAAAAAAAACAGATTTCCAGCCAGGGCCGTTGTCTGTGTGAAGTTTGCAAGATATTCCCATGCCTTTGTGGGTTTTCCTTTACATCCCAAAGATGTGCACATTAGGTTAATTGGTGTATCTAAATTGTCTCAGTATGAGTGAGTGTGGGGGTGTGTGTGAGTGGTATACTGGAATGGTGTCCTGTCCAGGGTGGGTTCCTGCCTTGCACCCTGGGCTGCCAGGATAGGCTCTGGCCATGCTTGACCCTGAACTAAAATAATTGGGTAAATAATGATCCTGTTTTTATGAATCTTTCTTAAATGTATGTAAAGCTCACATTTATTTCAATGTTTAATATAAGAAGTGTTTTGGATCTTTATTTAGAAGTTTGGTGATGTTTTGAGACCAAGGAACTTAGCTCTTGTTTATATCAGTTAGCCTATGGTAAAATTGGTTTTATTATATGACATTTCATTTAAAGTCACAGTTTCCAAGAAGCTATTGACAACGTTAAAAATTTATGTACTTAGCTAATGGAATAGATCAATAAAGATTTCTTTTTTAATAAATCTACAGGAGTTGGTGATAATCTAGATCAGGGTGGACAAACTTCTCCTGCAAGGGGCTAAATAGTAAATATTTTAGATTTTGTGGGCCATACAGTCTTTTTCACAGCTGCTCGATTCTTGTAACATGAAAACAGCCTTAGCCAATATGTAAATGAATGGCATAACTATGTTCCAATAAAGTTTTATTTACAAAAACATAGTGGGCCGGACCTGGCCAAAGGGCCATACTTTGGTGACCCCTGATCTAGATTAAGATCTGCTCATAGGCCGGGCGCGGTGGCTCACACCTGTAATCCCAGCACTTTGGGAGGCCGAGGTGGGTGGATCACAAGGTCAGGAGATTGAGACCATCCTGGCTAACACGGTGAATCCCTGCTTCTACTAAAAATACAAAAAATTAGCCAGGTGTGGTGGCGGGCACCTGTAGTCCCAGCTACTCGGGAGGCTGAGGCAGGAGAATGGCCTGAACCCAGGAGGCAGAGCTTGTAGTGAGCCGAGATTGCGCCACTGCACTCCAGCCTGGGCAACACAGCAAGACTCCGTCTCAAAAAAAAAAAAAAAAAAAAAGATCTGCTCATAGAAAGTTTTGGTGAAACTCACATGTGAAGTTAGGAGCTGTTGAAAACTATTTTAGGCTGCCAATAGTAATGGCCACAACAGTTATATACATCCCAGTTATATGAAGATTTCTGTAAGGAGCAGAATTATCAATTCTGCTTTGGAATTATCAATTGTGTTTGTAATGAGGAGACTGAAGCAAAGAAGGACCCAGCCAATCTCATCTATCACTCCCTATAGTTTTACTCCAGCTGGACTAGACCATTCACTATTATCTAAATAAATCTTATCCTTCCCCTTACTTATTCTTTTGCTTACTTTGTTTCTTGTATCTAAATGTCTCACTAAAAAAGAAAATAAAATAGTATGTGAAATTTCTATATAAATTTGTCTCCAAATATAGGATGGTAAATGAGACAGAATTGAGTATCAACACATGCTTTTTTTTCCTCAGCTTTTAGAATGATTCCACACCCGTTAGAGAAAGGACATCTATTTTACCCTTATCCCAGCTGCACAGAGACGGCTGATAGAGAGCTATTACCTAGTAAGTAAATATTTTAGTTTTCTTAAACTTAAAAGTAGTAAGTTTAGATTGTTTGTCATAGTATTCTCCATTTTAAAAGTGCCTTTGGTTGAAATTCAGGACACTGTTTAAATACTATTTTAGCCACTTCTGGGATGTAGTTGTATAATTCAGTTTATTTCCTAATAATTATTGAGCAAAACCCTGTGCTAGATGCAACAAAGGACACCAAGATTAAAGATTATTAACAAGAACTGTCATCTTATAAACATTTAGAAAAGAAACAATGCCAATCCTTCACAAACTCAGAAAATAAATGAGGAAGGAATACTCCCCAAATCGTTTGATGAGAGCAGTATTTTCCTGATACCAAACCAAAGACATGATATAAAAATACTGTAAAACAACAGCCCTTATGAATATAGACACAAACATCTTCAACAAAATATTAGGAAACTGAATCCAGCAACATATAGAAAGGCTTATATACCATGACCAAGTGGGATTTACCTCACAAATCCAAGTTTGGTTTAACATCTGAAAATGTAATGTACCATAGTTAATAGAATAAAGCACAATAGATGCAGAAAAAGCATTTGACAAAATCTGGCTCTCATTCAAGATAAAAAGAAAAAATCTCAATAAACTACAAATTGAAGGGGACTTCCTCAACCTGATTAAAAAAAAAAATCCCTGAAAAACCCACAATTAACATTATACTTAATGGTGAAACACTGAATGCTTTCCCCCTAAGATCGGGAATAAGACAAGGATATCTGTTGTCACCACTTCTATTTAATAGTGTACTAGAGGTTCTAGCCGGTGTTACCAGGCAAGAAAAAGCAATAAGAGGCACTCATTATTGGCAAGGAGGAAGTAAAACTCTCTTTATTCAAAGGTGACATGATCTTCTATGTAGGAAATCCTAAGAAATCCATAAAAATACTCTTAGAACTAATAAATGAGTTCAACAGGGTTGTAGAATATAAGATCAATATAATAAAATTAATTATATATCTATATACTAGTAATGAACAATCTGAAAATTGAATGTAGAAAACAATACCAATCATAGTAGCAACAAAAACTACTTAGGAATAAATTTAACAAAAGAAGTTTAAGACATGTACACTAAAATATTGCTGAGAGAAATTAAAGAAAAACTAAATAAATGGGGAGACATTCCATGTTGATGGATTAGAAGACCCAGTTTTATTTACTTATTTATTTATTTGAGACCAATTTGCACTCTCGCCCAGGCTGGAGTGCAGTGGTGCGATCTCAGCTCACTACAACCTCCACCTCCTGGGTTCAGGCGATTCTTGTGCCTCAGCCTCCCAAGTAGCTGAGATTACAGGTGCGTGCCACCATGCCCGGCTAATTTTTGTATTTTTGGGAGAAACAGGGTTTCGCCATGTTGCCCAGGCTGGTTGCGAACTCCTGGGGTCAAGCAATCCACCTGCCTCAGCCTCCTAAAGTGCTGGGCCTACAGGCGTGAACCACCATGGCTGGCCCCAATATTATTTAGATGACGATTCTCTCCAAATTGATCTATAGATTCAATACAATCACTATCAAAATCCCAGGAGGGATTTTGCGTGCGCGCGCGCACACGCGCACACACACACACACACACACACACACACACACACACACACACACAGTAACAAGCTTATTCTAAAATGTATATGGAAAGGCAAAGGACCCAAACAATCTTTATGAAGAAGAACGATTTGAAAAAGAGCAGTCAAAGAACTAGAAGGAGAACCAGAAATATGTAGGATTATGATTGCTGATAGTGTTTCAGTCTAGTTCCTGCCTTTAGGAAGCCAGACTTCTCAAAATAACAGTCTACACTTTGTGTCTCAGCTACCTTATCATCTGTTCTTTTCTCTGTAAACTAGTAAATTTCTGTTTAACTTCTCTTCTTATGATTTAGCTGAGAAGCAACCATGCCGAAGGCTATAAACACTAGGACCATGTTTTCTTACCTGATATAAACCTGTGCTACGGTTTTTACAATACTGAGCCATTAAAACTGAAGTCTAGGAAGGAAAGTTGCAGGTTTACAACTATCAAACTTAATTAGTTGGTAAGTTTAAACTGATAAATGAAAATTTAGGAGAGATTATGGCAAATTGAGTGTGCTGGTGTTTTTCTCCTAGTGTTTATTATTTTCCTTTATCTGCTAAGTGATCTCTTCCTACTCTGAATTCTCAAATTGCTTTGTGTACTTCTTAATCTCCCCTTTTAGACTGTAAACTCCTTGAAGGCCAGGATTCTCTTCTTTTTTTGTTTTTTGAGATGGAGTTTCCTTCCTTGTTGCCCTGGCTGGAGTGCAGTGGTCTGATCTCAGCTCACTGCAACCTCTGCTTCCCAGGTTCAAGTGATTCTCCTGCCTCAACCTCCAGAGTAGCTGGGATTACAGGCGCCCACCACTATGCCCAGCTAATTTTTTTTGTATTTTTAGTACAGACAGGGTTTCACCACGGTGGCCAGGCTGGTCTCGAACCCCTGGCCTCAAGTGATCCACCCACCTCGGCCTCCCAAAGTGCTAGGATTACAAGTGTGAGCCACTACACCTGGCCATTGTTCCTGTATCTCTTATAATGGTTACCATAAAAATCGGTATTCAATAAATATTGGTTGAATTAATCAAATTCATTAATTTATTCTTATAAACATGGTTGGCACATTGTAAGTACTTAACTAAAATGCTAAATATTAGTGCCTTCTCCCTGTCACCCTATTCTGAACTCCTAGGCTGCTCACAAGGTTGATAAAAAGATGATGGACAGGCCAGGAATGATGGCTCACGTTTTTTATCCCAGCACTTTGGGAGGCTGAAGCGAGCAGATCACCTGAGGTCAGGAGTCCGAGACCAGCCTGGCCAACATGGAGAAACCCCATTTCTACTAAAACTACAAAAAATTAGCCCGGCGTGGTGGCGCATGCCATTAATCTCAGCTACTCGGAAGGCTGAGGCAGGAGAATCGCTTGAACCTGGGAGGTGGAGGTCACAGTGAGCCGAGATTGCACCACTGCACTCCAGCCTGGGCAACAGAGTGAGACTCTGTCTCAAAAAAAAAAAAAAAAAAAAAAAAAAGATGACGGACAATGTGTTAAGTGCTACATGTATGGAATATATTATAGGAAAGCTTGAGAAGGGCTGGGCACGGGGACTCACGCCTGTAATCCCAGAACTTTGGGAGGCTGAGCTGGGCGGATCACTTGAGGTCAGGATTTCAAGACCAGCCTGGCCAACATGGCAAAACCCCATCTTTACCAAAAATACAAAAGTTAGCCAGGTGTGGCAGCTTGCACCTGTAATCCCAGCTACTCAGGAGGCTGAGGCAGGAGAATTGCTTGAACCCAGGAGGTGGAGGTTGCAGTGAGCCGAGATCGTGCCACTGCACTCCAGCCTGGGTGACAAAGCAAGAGTCTGTCTCAAAAGAAAGAAAGAAAGAAAGCTCTAGAAGGGAGGGCCTAGCTCTCTAGGAGGTCAAGAATGATTCTTAATTTTCTGACTTGGGTGACTTGGAGAATGGTAAATCTATCCTATATCAGGAGGAGCCGGTTTGGGAATAGGGGTTGGGGAAATAAATAAGTTCAAGCTTTGACTATGTTGCCTGTGTAACATCTCATTCATATATACATACATACCTGTATATGTGTATATATATGTACATATATAGAGATTTATATGCTTAAATATTTTCTTATATAATCTACTTAACACATATACATACAAGTCTATATTTTCTCTCTAAATAATATATAGGTATGGATATATTTTTAAGTTATGTATATAATGTATATTATAAAGTATACATATAATATTTATAATTAGTGAATGTTGTAGGCATAAGTAATAACAACTTCAAACTAGCTTAAACATAAATAGTAATTTGTTGGAAGAACACTGGGTTATCAGAGAACTCAAAAGCAACAATTATATTTGGACTTCATAAGGGACTAGAACTGGGGACTAGAAAGCCATTAGGATTTCCAGGAATCAGTTATTTGTATATCTCTCTGTCCCTGGCTGCTTTTTTCAGTCTTTCCTATTCTTACTTTCCTTTCCTTCCTCCCCAGCCCCATTTTCTCCTTCTGTGTTCTGTCATTTCTGTTTCTCTCAGTGTATCCACTTCATTCTTACATCTTTCTCTTTACAGTTTGGCTTTCCCTTCATAGACAACCATGTGGCCAAACTTGAGGCCCCTACAGCCCTCTATTTACATGTCATGAGTTCGGGCAAACAATACAGAATGAATAATATCTCAATCCCACTTTTTCTTTTCTCTTTTTTTTTTTTTTTTTGAGATAGGATTTCACTGTCACTCAGGCTGGAATGCAGTGGCGCAGTCACGGCTCACTGCAGCCTCGACTTCTCAGGCTCAAAAGATCCTCCCCACTCTGCCTCCTGAGTAGTGGGGACCACAGGCACATGCCACCATGCCTGGCTAATTTTTGTATTTTTGGTAGAGATAAGGTTTCACCATGTTGCCCAGCTTGGTCTTGAACTCCTGAGCTCAAGTGATCTGCCTGCCTCAACAAGTGTTGGGAATACAGGTGTGAGCCACTGCACCCAGCCTCAATCCCACTTCTAAAACTTCTGGGAGGAATCAGATTTATCCAGGTGTTTATTCCTTGTCCAGTCAGCTGTAGCCTAAAGACAGGATTAGGTTGTGTAAATAAAATTGCCAACGGTCCTCATATATCTTCCTCTGTACATCTCAAAAAACAGACTTGGGAGTCATTATTTTCTAGGTAGCAAAAGAAGTCCTAGGCATAAATGAAATCACTAAGGAAAACTGTATACAGTGAGAATTGAACTGAGGGTGGAACCATGGATGCACAGAAATGTCTAAGGAATGAGTGGCAGAAAGACAGTTGAAGATTCAGTGAAGAGGCTGTCAGAGAGACAGGACAATAACTAAAACTAGATATCCTAGAACTAAAAGGAAGAAGAAATTTCCAAGTGAGGAGTAATATCCAAGATAATAGGTAAGGTAAATACTAAGAAGAATCCATTGACTTTAGCAATTAAGATGTCATTAATGAGAGAAATTTTATTTTCTTTCCTAAAGTGGTGGTGGTGGTAGTTGTTCTTGTTGTCTTTCCATTTTAACAGGAACAAACATATTTAAGGCAAAAGAATGGACCTTAAATTATGGAACGTCAGTATGCAAGAGTGTATTATATTAAGCTAATACATTTAGCCTAAAATAATGCCCTCCTTTGTAAATTATTACAAAGGTTGTCTAATATAAGGCCAATTTTACATAGTAATATGAATAAAATCAGGGTTGTTATGTTGTCAAAGCTATAAGCTATAAGACCAGACAGTTTATTTTTGGCAAGCCTTTATTAATTCTAACTCCATACAGGGTGCAAACTCCAGAAGGTAGGAGAGGGGGAATATGCTGGGGGGTTTTGTTTGATTATATTTTAAGTTCTTAGAGTATTTTTTTCTGTCTATGACTGTGGTAGAATGAACAAATTGTTAACAATAAGGAGTTTTAATGCCCAGGAGTACTTAATGTTTTTTGTTTTTAATTTTCCTTCAACCTTGATATGACTTCCCGCATTCTGGAATTTGCTTATGGACCTCATAAGTTCAGAGTTGAACTATTCCCCTAGTTCACATAGCTATTTAGTCGTCTTTTATGCCTTCTGATAAATTTTTCTCTACAAGCCAGTGATGAAATTTGAACTTTTGTTCCAAGGGAGTGTTTCTGTAATAGTCATCCATTATTTTGATGTATTAGCCAAACATTGACTGACAAATGAATCTACAGAAAGCAATCCAGGAAGAAATAATTAGGTCTCTCCTACAGTATAAAAATCTCATATTTTAGGAAATTTCCTCACTAAAGCTATGCAGTTTTCTACCTTATAAAGTGAGAATAATACTATCTCTTAGGGTTACTGAAAAGAATTAAATAAGCTAATATAAATTAAAGTTCTTTATAAACCATAAAATGCTATATAGGTTAGCTAATATTATTAACTTTGCTGTTTTGTATGTGTTTCCCACCTTCTTGAATACCAGGGTTTGTTTCTCTTGATTTGAAGTTGGGAAGAAGAAGAAGTTGGCCTCTCATGGCTGAGGGACAGGGCAAAGGGGATTGCTGACTGGTTCTTTGGGTGCTGAAAGCACAATGTTCTCTACAGTTTCTAATGTTTCTAACTTTTAAAACTTCCATTTTGATGTGCTTTTACTTTAATCATGGCTCAAGGTTCTGGAAATTTTCTGGATTTTTAATGAGTTTGTGTTTTGGTATATACTTTCTGAATATAGTAAAATAAAAATTAAAATATAGCTGTTGAAGGAAGCTTAGGTGTAATCTCTGTGAATCATTATGTTTTAAAAGTGAAATTTATAGCTGACCTTGGTTCAGCACAAAATTAGTCATCCCTTACTAATGCAGGATATTACATCAGAAATTCCTGGGTTAGTATCCAGCCCTAAGCGGTCAACTTCCTGGCCTAATGAAGTCCCAGAATAGCTCTCAGTTTAGCAGACATTTATTGAGCACCTACTGCATGTTAAGTACTCTAATAGGCTCATCTCAGTATTGTTATTCAAGTATTTTCAAATTTCAAATAAAATATAAATACTTGAGTATGATTGATCATGAAATATCCAATCACTAGAAAAATAATAGCTGAGTAAATGTGTAAATATGGTAAAATAAGACAAGGGACTTTATTTATGGTCAGAATCCTAGGCCTTCGGTTTGCTAGTTTAGGTTTTTTTTTTTTTTTTTGAGATAGAGTCTCACTCTGTTGCCCAGGCTAGAGTACAGTGGCATGATAATTGGCTCACTGCAACCTCTGCCTCTCAGGTTCTAGCGATCCTTCTGCCTCAGCCTCCCAAGTAGCTGTGACTACAGGTACACGTCACCATGCCTGGCTAATCTTTCTATTTTTAGTAGAGATGGGGTTTCACTATGTTGGCCAAGCTGGTCTCAAACTCCTGACCTCAAGTGATTCACCCCCCTTGGCCTCCCAAAGTGCTGGAATTACAGACATGAGCAACGACACCTGGCCTATCTACTTTATTTATTTATGTATTTACTTATTTATTTTTGAGACGGAGTCTTGCTCTGTTGCCAGGCTGGAGTGCAGTGGCACAATCTCGGCTCACTGCAACCTTTGCCTCCTGGGTTCAAGCGATTCTCCTGCTCAGCCTTCCTGAGTAGCTGGGACTATAGGTGCATGTCACCACGCCCACCTAATTTTTATATTTTTAGTAGAGATGGGGTTTCACCATGTTGGCCAGGATGGTCTCGATCTCCTGACCTCGTGATCCGCCCACCTTAGCCTCCCAAAGTGCTGGGATTACAGCCGTGAGCCACTGCTCCCGTCTTACCTACTTTAGTTTTACAGTGCCTAATGAAATGCCACATATATAAACACATTAATAACTGGGTAAAATTATTAACTGATGGTTCTAGGAAATCACCAATGACATGTCTGCTTCTTTCTCCATACTAGTCTTTGAGCTCCCAAAGAACAATAATTAATAACAACTCAAGGCCGGGTGTGGTGGCTCATACCTGTAATCCCAGCACTTTGGGAGACCAAGGTGGACGGATCACTTTAGGCCAGGAGTTTGAGACCAGCCTGGCCAACATGGCAAAACCCCTCTCTACTAAAAATACAAAAAAGTAGCTGGGCGTAGTGGCCTGTGCCTGTAATCCCAGCTACTTGGGAGGCTAAGGCACAAGAGTCACTTGAACCTGGGTGGCAGAGATTGCAGTGAGCCGAGATCGTGTCACTGCACTCCAGCCTAGGCAACAGAGCGAGACTCTTCTTCAAAAAAAAAGTAGCAACTCAAATTTATTTATTTATTTATTTATTTAGAGACAGGTCTGTCACCCAGGCTGGAGTGCAGTGGAATGATCATAGCTCACTGCAGCCTCAAACTCCTGGGCTCCAGTGATTTTCCCACCTCATCCTCCGGAGTAGCAGGGACTACAGGCACACACCACCATGCTGGGCTAATTTTTAAAATTTTTTTAATTTTTTAAGCACTATTTTGCTTAGGTTAGTGTCGAATGCCTGGCTTTAAGTGATCCTCCTCTTTGGCCCCCCAAAGCGCTGGGATTACAGATGTGAACCACCACCCGTGGCTGCAACTCACATTAAGCACTTAAAATGTTCATCATTACAACTCTCCATAGCAGCTTCTAGACGGTTTAGCAACTTGTTCAAGATCACATAGCTAATAAGTGACAAAGCTTTTTTTCAAAATCACCTCAACATGATTTTGTAATCAATGTTCTTTCCCATGATGCCATCCTGTTCCCACACCCAGCACAGTTGTCTGGCTCTTTAGATATGCTGTTGATGCTGGGATAAATAATGGATAACTGTCTTCTACCTTGCTTAGCCAGAGACTTTCCTTTTAAAATTTTTTTTTCTTTTTAGTTTTTAAAAACAGATTTCATTTGAAAAGATTAAGACTTGTTTACATGTTATTCTGAAATAAAACTGATTCTTACCTATTCTCCATTGCAGCCTTTCATCATGTTTCTGTTTACCCAAAAAAGGAGCTTCCTTTGTTCATCCATTTCACAGCAGGATTTTGCTCTTCTACAGCAGTGATAGCCATTCTCACACACCAGTTTCCTGAAATCGTGGGTATTTTTGCTAAAGCTGTAAGTATGATCTCAAGGACTTGTGTAGATTATTTGTAAAACACACAAGAAACCATCTCTGATCTGCCTGTGCTAACCCAGCTGAACAGTGGAAGATATTTGTTGTAAATTAAAGGAATTGATTTGTATACAGTTGCTGCCATAAATATGTCAAACATAAATTTTTGGGGATTTGAGCTACTTCTGTTTCTTAAAAGTTTAAAGAATACAATATAAGATTGTAACAATATAACATTATAAAGTTTGCTCTTATAGATCACTTTTGGTGATAAACAGCATTTGTTACTATCTTTGGTATTTTTAAAAATGCCCTATTTTGTGAACAAACCCTTTGATTTTTTTCATTTAAATGAAATCATTAGTTCTCAGAATTTGTTGAACTTCAAACTCAAGAGCACAACTAGGATGGATAATAAGTACATAAGGCAGGGGAACAGATGAGACATTTGTCCCTAGGTACAGAATGTGCCTATGTCTCAAAGGTTCTCCAAGTTATTGTGTCTGCTTGTTCTTACTGACCTTCCACAGACTTGGCTATAGAACCATGTGTAGGTCTTTATTTTCATTTTTACCCTTTAGTTTTGAACTACTTCCCCATTTCCTGAACCGGTTAATATTTGAGGACTGATATTAGAGTGGGTATCCCATCACTATTTACACTTTTTTTTTTTTTTTGAGACAAGGTCTCGCTCTGTCACCCAGGCTGGAGTGCAGTGGTATGATCTCAGCTCACTGCAGCCTCCGCCTCCTGGGTTCAACAGTTCTGCCTCAGCCCCCTGAGTAGCTGGGACTATAGGCACATGCCACCATGCCCAGCTAATGTTTGTATTTTTTGTAGAGGCAGGGTTTTGCCATGTTGCCCAGGCTGGTCTTGAACTCCTGGGCTCAAGTGATCTGCCCGCCTCAGCCTCCCAAAGTGCTGGGATTACAGGCATGAGCTGCCATGCCCAGCAACTATTTACTTTTCTATATAAACTTATTAATGTCACTGGCTCAAAGTAAAATTAGCAAAGATAATTGCCTTTAAGTCTCCAAGCCTTTTTAAAAATGTATCTTTCTTGTACATCTTTGCATTTCTACCAGGTAGTAAGAGTTAAAACCCAAAAAGAAAATGCTGATTAATTGTATTCCCAAAAATAAAAACACTGAGAACCATGGAAAAACTAGTCCTTACTTGGTAATGTATTTTCTGTATTTTTCTCTATATGCCTCCATTCTAACTTGTTTCCTCACAGTTTCTTTTTCTGCCTTAAGAATAGTTTATTTTGTGCCTTAAAGATTAGTTGGCTTTTTTCTGGCACCAGTGGTAAGAGCAGTGGTTTCCCTTTTTCCCTGAAGGTCAACCATATAATGTGTTAAGTTGCCACTGGCTGTAGGCCTAGGAGTCTGAGTCTGCACTTGATTCTGGGTCAAACTTCAAGAAGAATGACTTTCCACTGTCGTTCAGGGAGTATAGCTATTTGGTTTGGAAACTGACTATTCTATTTCTTTTTAGTGTAAAATGAACACTTAGTGATCATACTCATAACTGTTATTTGCAATAGTGCTAATAGTTGAGTGAGTGCATCTCAAACTGAAATGACCTTACTATGTAATCTGGCATGGAATAAAAATGGCCTAGAAAGAGAATTCCATCCATTTAATCGCTGGAAAGAAAATGTGCAACTGTGTATGTGAGATCACAGGCAAGCAATGGGAGAGATGATTCTTGGATTTGTCTCAGGCAAGTGGAGTGGGAAGGAAGTGAAATAGAGCAAGGAGGGAAATCTAGAATCTGGAATAGATCTATACCAACTGTTAGTAGTATATTTCCATGGGGTACAAGCTACAATTAATGTTTATAGTGTTTGCCTTTACCTAGGCAGTCACTAATGGCACCAGAAGAACCTTTATGATTATATAGCATAAGTTCCTTAGCACTCCTCTAGTAGAGACTGAGAATGAATAATGACATATTTTAAACGGAAGCTTCTTTTTCAGACCAAAAGTTATTGATATACTGCTTTTCTAGTTGATGGATAATAAGCAAGCATTTATTTTGGTATCTGTATAGGTGATGGTATATAGTGTTAAGAATGTGCCTAATGATAAACTTTTACAACCACATTTTTATCCCTGTGGCCTTTACATGTACATTTTAAAACCCTAAAAGCTAAGTATTTACTGAAAGTTCCTTCAAACCAATATTTGTACAGGATTTCCAAAGGCAGGTTCCATTTAAGAGTTAATGGGAAATGACTGTGGTATGGGCAGTTTCCAGCTTTTTTTTCTTTTTCTTTTTCTTTTTTTTTTTTTTGAGACAGAGTCTCGCTCTGTCACCCAGACTGGAGTGCAATGGCGTGATCTCGGCTCACTGCAACCTCTGCCTTCTAGGTTCAAGCAGTTTTCCTGCCTCAGCCTCCCACGTAGCTGGGACTACAGGCACGTGCCACAACGCCCAGCTAACTTTTGTATTTTTAGTAGAGATGGGGTTTTGCCATGTTGGCCAGGCTGGTCTCGAACTTCTGACCTCAGGTGATCAACCCACTTTGGCCTCCCAAAGTGCTGGGACTACAGGTGTGAGCCACCACACCCGGCCAGTTTCCAGCTTATAAACACAATGTGTAGATGCCTTTATAGACAGACAAACAGCAAGGGAACTAGAGGGTTAAATTACACTTCTTCACCACTTCATAGTGTGTGCTTTATGCAGTAGGAGCATCACCATCACCCAGGAGCTCATGAAAAATGCATAACCTCAGGCACCATTCCAGACCTTCTGAATCAGAATCTGCATTTTAACAAGATCCACAGGTGATCCTATATATACATTTAAAGCTTGGAGAAACTTGCTGTACTCTACCCCCCATAAGAGGAATTTAGAACAGCTCGATAGTGCTGCCTTGTCAAGGTGGAAAAGAGGCAGCATTGCAGAGTGGTTATGAAATAGATTCTGGATACAGACTGCTTTGCTTTGAATTCTAGCCCTGAAACAATGCTGTACAACCTCGGATAAGTTACTTAACTTTTTCTACCCTTAGTTGTAAAATGAGAATAATACTACCTCTCATGGGTTTTGGTGAGTGTTAAATGACTTTAAAATATGCAAGTGTTAGGACTATGTCTACCCACAGTAAAAACTAGGTGAGTGTTAGCTGTTGTTGCTACCTTTATTGTCATCATCATCACCAAAGTGCAATAGTGGGAAACCCTACCCCCTTCTTGTTTAAAGGAGATATGTCCTAACAGTCAGCTCAAAACGCATTTTTCCATGTGTTTTGGAAACTGTAGTATAAATGGTGGTTGGGTATAATTTTAAAAACACTATTAGTAGGCCAGGTGCAATGGCTCTCATGCTTGTAATCCCAGCACTTTGGGAGGCCAAGGCAGGTGGATCACTTGAGCTCAGGAGTTCATGACCAGCCTGGGTAACATGGTGAAACCCCATCTCTTCCAAATATACAAAAAAATTAGCCAGGCGTGGTGGTGTGCACCTGTGGTCCCAGCTATTCAGGAGGCTGAAATGGGAGGATCGCTTGAGCCTGGGAGGTAGAGGCTGCAGTGAGCCATTATTTCACTATTGCACTCCAGCCTGGGCAACAGAGCAAGACCCTGTCTCAAAAAAAAAATACTGTAATACTATGCTTCTGGCACATTATGTGTATATGAATGTAGAAAGTGAAGAAATGTTTCAGGTTCTAGGCACTGGCAAACTACCTTGTAGAACAGAACCTGTTGGTAAGTTGCAAACTGTCTGTGTTAGCATTTCCAGTTAATTCAGATATTTGATGGCCAAATAAAGTAGAAATTGGTGAAGATTCTTTGAGACATACTTGTTCTATTTCAGAAGACAGACTTTTAAAAAATTTCCTAAATTTCTTTATTGTTATCATTGTCTCTTTCTCATCTAATATCTTTTCGTAATAGCTCACATGCCAGAGCAAATTGAGTTTGAATTTCTTAAAATGCATTTGTTAAAAAAATTGTGTTACTGTGAGGCCAGGCACTGGAGACTGATTTTAAATAATTCTCACTGTACATCAGATTTAGAGAAATGAAAGGGAATGAACTAGAATGGCTAATGGTTTTAGTGCCTCTTTTTTTGCATGGTATAAGGCTATGTGGAATAGACTTCATTTTTTGCAAGTTAGGATTTTTTTCCCCTGATTTTTCTCCTGGCTGAGATGAAAACCTAGTCTGACATTAGACACAGAGCAATGAAAAAGTGTTGCATAAATCCCTGGAGATGTGGAATGTGCTTATATCAGAGCTGATATTCTCTAAGGCCAGAATTCCTGAAAAAGGAAAAATTGCTTTTAAGTGGTAGGTCATTTTCTCACCTGCTTTGAAGCCTGCTGGATTAAATATGAGAGTTCAAAGTAAGGGTAGCCAGCAAACCAACTGAACTGGAATCTGATTCTGCTTATCTGAAAGGAGCTTCTTTATTTAAGAACAGCACTGCCCTCTCCTTAGAGAACCAGTCTTCTACTCTGGCCCCTTTCATTTCTCTTGCAAGAAAAGTGTTCTTCTTAGCAAGGATTGGGAGGGTGTTATCACAACAGTGAAAAGACTTAAAGATGGTCTTGGGGGTTTCACTAACTTACTGATAAACTCAGACTTGTGGTATGTGACTTTCGTGTTTTGAATTCAGAAGTGTGTTTAAATATTAAAGTCCCTAGTTGGGGCCAGCCATGGTGGCTCACGCCTGTAATCTCAGCACTTTGAGCGGCTGAGGCCTGCGGATCACTTGAGGTCAGGAGTTAGAGACCAGCCTGGCCAACATGGTGAAACCCCGTCTCTACTAAAAATACAAAAAAATTTAGCTGGGCGTGGTGGTACTTGCCTGTAATCCCAGCTACTTGGGAGGCTGAGGCAGGAGAATTGCTTGAACCTGGGAGGCGGAGGTTGCAGTGAGACGAGATCGTGTCGCTGCACTCCAGCCTGGGTAACAGAGCGAGACTCCATCTCAAAAAAAAAAAAAAAGTCCCTAGTTGGGTTTTAACTAAACGGGGTAGTCTTTGCAATTTTGGCAGAAAAGGGTGTTACAGGTAAAGGTAGGAATCAGAGATTCCCAAATAAATTGTTTTAGTCCAGCAAAACTTTGTTGAAGTTTGTTTTACTGAACTCATATTGTAGCTGTGCTGTGGTGGGAATGGGCTTTGTTTCCACATATTTCTACTAATCTTTATGTGGGAAAATGTGGTTGGACATGCCAATGATGAATTTCTGAGCAACTCATAATTGGCTGGCTCCACTGTAACTAGGGCCTTACAATCTGCTTGATTAATTCTTTAAGGACTACATTAGCCAAGTTGCATGATTTCCAAAGATATAGAAGGTCAGATGTTACACTAACAAAGAACCTCTCTACAGAATGTCTCACTGGGGTTTCTTTAGTCCCTTCTCAAAAATAATTAAAATTTTTCTTCCCAAATTACATTTTTAAAAGAATAAGCAGATATAAATGCCAAGTGTCTTTTACTGAAAAGTGAACAAAACTTTTGGGAAGATTTGTCCACTATTCTTACCTTTTTTTTTCAGGGAAAAGATTGATCTTCAGAACCGGGGGAGTTAATAAACAATTATAACTATATATTAATGTATACCAATTGAAAAATATATGATTTTTTAAAGGTTCTGAGTTTTCCATTATTATAACCTGTGACATGATAGTTGTATACTTCTTTATTAAATTCCTAGGGCCACATTCAGAAATTAATGATTAAAATAAATTTCTTCACTTTGTTTGAAAATGGATTACTTTCAAAGCTATGAGACTTTTTTAGTTTGTAAGAACTGATAGTTTTAAAAACATTTTGAAATGTAACTAAACCTACATTTTTGTAAAATATTCTATAACCATGCTATTTGCACAGTTACAAATCTGAGTTGTTTCCCAGAGATAATACAAATAATAAAATAAACTTATTGTGTGACAGGTCAAAATTTTTAAATGTTTACATATTTGTTCCATTGTTGGTGCATCTAAAGTATTTGGGCAGTCTGGCATATTCAATTTTAATTTTCTTTACTAACTGGGATTTTGGATCAAGAGAAAAGACGTTCTCTACCTCCTAGAAGGGTATTTCTCATGTTTCATCCTTGTTTTTCTCCTTCAAAAAGAACCACACTAAGAAATTTGTGAAATTGCTGGTATTATTATTCATCCAGATTTTCTAAACACTGAGCTCTTCTAAGGGGGAAAGAAAATAATAAAAGTTAGGAAAATGTACTTTTTTTTTTTTTTTGAGACAGGGTCTCACTCTCTCACCCAGGCAGGAGTGCAGTGGTGCCATCTCGGCTCACTGAAACCTGGGCTCGAGTGATCCTCCCACCTCAGCCTCCCGAGTAGCTGGGACTACAAGTATGTGCCTCCATGCTAGGCTAATTTTTTAAAATTTTTTATAGAGATGGAGTCTCACTTTGTTGCCCAGGCTGGTCTCCAACTCCTGAGCTCAAGCAATCTGTCCACATCAGCCTACCAAAATGCTGGGATTACAGGCTTGAGCCACCGTGCCCAGCCATGTCAATGTACTTATTATTATTATTATTGTTATTATTTTTGAGACAGGGTCTGCCTCTGTTGCTCAGGATGGAGTGCAGTGGCACCATCTGGGCTCACTGCAATCTCCACCTTCCTGGCTCAATCCATATGCCCACCTCAGCCTCCCAAGTAGTTGGAACTACAATATGTACCACCATGCCTGGCTAATTTTTGTATTTTTGGTAGAGACAGGGTTTCACCATGTTGGCCAGGCTAGTCTTGAACTCCTGAACTCAAGTGATCCACCCACCTGGGCCTCCCAAAGTGCTGGGATTACAGGTGTGAGCCACTGCACCCGGCCAACCATATACTTTTTAACGCATGTGTATATCCCTTCCCCCGGGTTTAATTCAGTTTTAAAGTTTGTAGAAAGCATCCTTTTTTCCCGTTAACATGTGCCTGTCAAGTATGAGGTTCACAGAAGCTCTCTCAGAATTTGTTTCACATATGTTTAATCATCTTTTCCCCCCTCAAAGTGAAAATCTCATTGCTAAAGTTTAGGACATCATGTCACTAACTGCTACTGATATATTTATTGCTTAATCATTAGCACTTGGGACACGTGGAGTGCTTAGCAGTTTTTAGAAGAGCTGTGCTTAGATATTGATATAAATCACTCATTCGAAACCCATTCTCCTAGTGATATTATAATTCACAATAGGAAACACTGATCTTTGTTTTAGAAAACATCTCTATCTTGCAGACCCAGCATAGTCTTCTAAATTGGGAGAATCATGGGGTACAGAAGAAAATTATAATATTGAGGAATAGTTTTTAGCTTTATTCTTGGTGGAGTTTGGCTCCCTTCCCCTACCAATCAGATGAACTAAATTAGTAAGTCTACATAATATATTACAATTCTAAACCAAGAGTAACTCAGACTTCAGTTAGTGCTTCATTTTTTAAAAGAGATTATACTTATATTCTCATTTATTCTTACTGGAGCCATTGGAACATAGACTTACTGAAACCATGGGAACATTATAGATGTAAAGTTTGAGTCATCAAAGTTAAGTGATGTGCCTAAAATTACACAATTGATAAGATAGCTTATTACTTTTAGTCATGATACATACTTTAGATTTCAATAGTATATCACTTCACAACTTACACTGAAGTGAGTACAAAAGAATAAATTTCATACCAGAGATAGTAATGCTGAGGGAATAGAGAATGACAGAGTGGTGGTATCCATTGGCTTGCTAGAGAAATCTTCTTAAAAGAGTTAAATTTGGAGAAGAGTTTTAAATGAAGATGCTGATGTGGATTGTCAGGAAAATAAAAAGGGTGCTTAGATTGGAGAAATGTTTACTGCAAAGACAAGTATCAGTGGGCAAATAAGCTGCCTGGGAGTACTGTTCACAGTTTAAGTCTGTTTGATGAACTCCAGTGCTTTAAAATAAAGAATGAAAGCTGTGCATGATGGCTGATGCCTGTAATCCCAGCACTTTGGGAGGCTGAGGTGGGAGGATTGCTTGAGCCCAGGAGTTCGAGACCAGCGTGGGCAATTACAGTAGTAATTATAGTAGTAAGAGCTCATAAAAATGAAAAGTAAAAATAAAAACAAATTAGCCAGGCATGGTGGCGCACCCCTGTAGTTTCAGCTACTTAGAAGGCTGAGACAGGAGAATCATCTGAGCCCAGGAGTTGGAGGTTACGGTAAGCCATAATAGCAACACCACATTCCAGCCCGGGACACAGAGCAAGACCTTGTCTTAAATAAATAGGTACATACATACATATATATGTAAATTAATTACTTAAAAATAAGGAACGCAGCCGGGCATGGTGGTTCACGCCTGTAATCCCAGCACTTTGGGAGGCCAAGGCAGGCGGATCATGAGTCAAGAGATCAAGACCATCCTGGCCGACATGGTGAAACCACGTCTCTACTAAAAATACAAAAATTGGCTGGGCGTGGTGGCGTGCGCCTGTAGTCCCAGCTACTTGGGAGGCTGAGGCAGGAGAATCGCTTGAACCCAGGAGGCAGCGGTTGCCGTGAGCCAAGATCGCACCACTGCACTCCAGCCTGGCAACAGAGTGAGACTCCATCTCAAAAAAAATAAAAATAAAATAACGCACATATGCTTTTCTTTTAAACTGATTCATTCCAATGTCATTCCTCTTGCTAGTTAGCTACTTAAGAAAGAATGCCGCTTGGTCATTTACATTGCATACCCACGTTACTGCATAAAGGACTTCAGCCTCTCTAAGTGCTTAAAATGTACAATAATACTAAAGAAACAGTAAGCCCTGGTTTGTAATGATTCAGAGGGAATTTGACTCTCAAGTTACTTTTTTAAAGTTTTAATATGAAGTATAAATGTGTACCTTATGTTTCAATATCAGTCTTCTTTCAAAATCAAAGGGCAAGTTTGTGAAGGATTATAGGGGAAAGATAAACTAAACATAATAAACTTTTGGTCTAAAATATCGTAATCTGTAAGTTTTTTCCCTAAAGTAGGAATTTTAGGTAGCAGAGGCACTTCTAGTAATTTTATGAATAGGTAGGAAACTTGGGTGTGTTCCTTAATGCTCATGAGGCCTCAATAAAATATTGGGTTTTAATTGGATGTTCTATCTGAATTTGAGGAAATCATAAAATTATCTTTGTTCTGTAATAACATTAAGATTGTCTTAGGTCCGTCTTGACAGTAGCCAGCTTCAAGAAGAGAAATTATTTGGGATTCAATAATACGTAACAAAATTAAGAGTAGGATATTCAGAGAATGCAGATCACATAATCACCTTCTGACCTCACTGTGTAATTTCAAGCATTCTAGAAATAAAACATGTATGTACTGTTCAAAGTGTAGAAAAGGGCTATGTTTCCTTTAAACACCCTTGCAGATGACCAACGTGACAGAGAGAGAAAGATGCAGCTTAGGGGACAGTTGGAGAAGGGAGCACATTCCCACACTCTTTGTTAGGAACATGCCAGCTCTTGTCTTCATTTATTCAATATGCTGCAGTCCTAGTTTCTTTCTGAAGCCAGAGTTCATGCTTTTACTCCCAGGTAGCAGCAGCTTTACAATTACATTTTAATCCGACAGTGTTGTTAGACTCCTATCAAGAGTACAGCCACAGCTGTTCTTGGCAGGCAAATACATTGCTGGTTTTCCTTCAGTCACAGTGAGATAGAAAAATGTTCTCTGTCTAGGGTGTGGACGAAGGCACTTTCTAATCTTATGCATAATTCATCCTTGGTTGCTGGGGCACTCAAAGTTGAAACTTTGCCCTCTGATAAAATTCAGCTGGATGTTTTTTATTTATTAGACTCTGATCCCTTTAGGGGTTTAGCCCTTATTGCGAGCCCAGGGATTCTAATTTGGCTAAGCCCTAGCTGTGAAGACTTTTCTTACTAATTTGCCCTTGGTGAATTTTAGCTCTTGTAATATCATCTTTAAAAAACAAAAAACAAAAACTGCAGTAGAACATGCAGTTCAGAGAGTCCTGGATAACCTGAAAAGAGTCTTCTTTGAATGTTGGCTTATTGAATGGAAGGACTCCAATAGGGCCTGTCTTGATTTGTTTTCAAAGTTTAGATTTTTAAAGAGCCTCAGCAAATTAAAACATGGTTTTAATTGTTCTATAACATGCTAAAATATGGTAATGATTGTTCTATAACATATAACAGGTCTTTGCGTTTCAAATTCATTGGGTACCTATGAAGTATAAAATATAATCCCTGTTCATAAGTAACTCATAGTCTAGTGGTAGGGGGTTTGAGATGGGCATGAAGATGTATTAGTATAAGGTAGAAGCTATTGCCACAATAGATTAGTTCATCCTTGAATATTCATTTATTTGACTGGAAGGGAATGGTGAGTTATTTTCACATGGCTCCCATAAGATATAGTGACCCAAAAGGTCAATCTAGACTAATAGAGTATGCTTCCTTTCAGAAGAATTTATTTGGTAGGTCAAGCAAGAACATATAGAAAGAGATATCTTTATTCTTTTTCAAATATGTGACGTGGAATACTTTCATCTTTATACCCAACAGCTGGAATTCATCTTTTTGTAAGCAGTGGTATTTATTATAATGTTTATATGAATAGAATTTATCAAAAAATGGAGAGCTCCACAATTCAAAATTTAAGAAATGTCTCACCTCAGATTCACAGAGTAATTGCCTTAAGACAAAAGCTCTACACTCATACATTTTATATTCCTATTTTATATCCTCTCATTCCTAATAATGACAGATTAATAAGAACTAATAGCCATCCTGGTTTTCAATATGAAACAATGTGATTTCATGTGAAGCAGAATAGAATAGTAAGAGTTAGGACCAAAATTACTTAGTTCTTTGGGCATGTGAGAGAATAGGAAAGAGCTACCCAGAATTTTCCAGAGCTCACTTGATAATGTCAAGAGCTGCAGCTGGCAGTCACTGATTCTGAAAATAGGCACACATCATGTTAATTAAAAAACTAAATAAAAGGATATTGGGATAAGGCAGTAAAATAAAGTTCCTTTTGCCCTTTCTTTATAGCTGGGTTTTGCTGATCAATTCTGCATTTTTGACAATTCTACCTCTTTACAGGGAGAACCACCAGTATTACTTTCTCTTTAAGTAACTGAAAAAATATTTCCTATCTTTATTGAGCTGTCTCATTAAAGTAACAGACTAGCTGGATCATTGGGGATATGACTTTGGGATATATGTTTTAAAATAGGCACAGAGGCTGGGTGCAGTGGCTCACGCCTGTAATCCCAACACTTTGGGAGGCCGAGGTGAGTGGATCATCTGAGGTCAGGAGTTTGAGACCAGCCTGGCCAACATGGTGAAACCTCATCTCTACTAAAAATACAAAAATTAGCCTGGTGTGGTGGCAGGCGCCTGTAATCCCAGCTACTCCGGAGGCTGAGGCAGGAGAATTGCTTGAACCAGGGAGGGGAAGGTTGCAGTGAGCCGAGATCACGCCACTGCACTCCAGCCCTAGTGACAGAGCGAGAATCCATCTCAAAAAACAAACCAAAAGGCACAGAACCTCTCCTTGAGATTATACAAATTAGGCATGTAATCAGTAAATATGGTGAAATGATGAAAATATATACAGGAGAAGAGCAGGCCCAAGGCTAAATTCTAAACTACTCATGCAAACATTATAATAATACTAGAGAGTTGTAGAATATACTGATTTAACCTAGTGTTGCAGTAGAAGAAAGGAAGAAAAACTATTTGAACAACTTGGAGGCAGAAAACTGGGGATTTGGCTTTGGAATTTACTTTATTGGTGACTATTACTTCTCTAGCTTGTCACTCACTTCTCTGAGCTTGTCACACCTACTGGAATAAGCAGAAATTATTATTCTTTGCCTAGGTTAACAAAATGTACATCTCCAGATAGTAAGTTAGTTGCATGATGGCATCTTCTAATTCAGAGGTCTAATTTGTAGCATATTGGTAAGGAGGCACATTCATATTTCTGGGTGGTAGGGAGCCCACTTTCATCCATTCATCTGCATTCCTGTTCAAATTAGCAACTGTGTCTGCTAACATTAGGTTCCCAGAAAAAAGATGTAAGTAAACCCCAGTTCCACTGAGCTCCTGTGAAGGTACCACCTCCATAGAACTTGGTTGAAGATAATGAGCATAGTTACCTTTTTTTTGTTTTAACCTTTATCTTTTGGATGGCATTGAGAGTAACCTTCTGTTTTTTTGGCCTCAAGTTCCATACTGAATTTTTTAAAATTGCATTTTGAGCAATAACATTTCCCTGGTTGCTTAACCAGTTATACAAGTTGAGACTTCTGTCTCTATGCCTATTTTATAATAGCTTCTCTGGGAGAACAGATGAAAAATAAGCCAGTTAGATATTTTATGAGTATTGAAATCCTTTCCATTCAGAAATGTAAATAAAACAACCAGCATGAGCAATCAGCTTATGTCAGATTCCATGGGTTTGTATTACATAGGGAAATTACAGTGCAACCTTAAACATGCTTCTTAATGAATTCATAGTGCTGTCATAGTTGAATGTAAACCCTTGAGCTTTTCTTTTGTGAAGGGTTTCAGAAATCACCGTTTATAAACTACCTAGGGGAGGGAAGAGAACTAAGATGATACTAACAAATGCTATCACTGGTTTTGTGGCTGCCTCCCTTCCAACACCAAATTTTGCCAGTTAAGTAAAGCAGAAACCTAGAATATGGCACACGTTTTGGCTTATTCAGTGTACACACACACACACACACACACACTCAGTGCCACACTGGGTCAGACCCACAGTTCAATACTGTTTCTGAAAGTGGCACCAGGGAACTGCTTTGGAAGAACAAGATTGCACTTATGGTTTTTATCCTCAGAAGTTAGGGAAGTTTGGTTAAGAAGTATGACAAAAGCCCCATAAGTAGCAATTTTTACCTTTAGCAAATGAAGGAAAATAGACACCTAACTAGAGATCATGAAGTCAGAATTTGTCTCCTTCTTTGGCTGCTACTTCAGCACCTGGTAGTAAATTAGAATAAAGTTCATTTATTAGTGAGCTGGTTTTGCAGTCTCTAAAGCTCTTTTGCAGCTCTTCTATTCACTATGGCCTCAGATACGATAAATCTGCTAGCTGCAAAAATTCAATATACCAAGTAGAATATATAGGACCAGTCAAGTTTTAAGTTTAGGAGTGAGGAAAAGAAGCAAGTATTTTCTATTTTAAATTATTTTCTTTTCACATTCTAATTTCTTAAGGGTTTGGCTTGATTTATGCCAGGTTCTGGGCCTGTAAGCCTACATTAATGTATCACAGTACTGGATAGGATATTTGATATCTCTTACTTAGCCCAGAATCTCAAATGATAAGGAGCTGTAGTTAATGATATGTAGCATTTTGTTGAACTTTACAGTGTAGATCTCTGTTAGTCCCTGGGTCTGTAACAAATGGACTCATCCTTGTGCTTTTCCATAGGTGCCCTGGTGTTTACTGACATAAATCAAGATACTATGTGGCTCTATAGGGGATGCTGAACCATTTGACAGTCTAGGTGCACACAGTCACCTCACATTATTTAAGCCCTGATTCAGCATTCTAATTTCTCTGTATTCCCCAGTGTATATAATGTGTACTTGCTTGAAATTCCTTATATATTGCTTGTACATTCCTGCTTCTAAGTTTCAGCACATACCAGTTCCTTCTATTTAGAATGCCTTCTTCTGACTGCCCTCAATCAGTTCATAAAACATATAAAGCTATCTTTTAAAAATTCAACTCAAAAGTCACCTCCTGTGGAACGCCATCCCTGATTAATCTCATTGACCTAATTCCTTTATTCTCAGACTTCTGCTTCCTAGTCCATTAAACTGTTTCATTTTATTATAATTGTTGCTTCTGTATATTGTCACCCAGTAAGCATAATTATTCTAGGAATGATCATCTTCCTCCAGCCTCTTGTGTCTACTTATTACACACAAATATTTTGAAGGCCTATTGATGACCTTTTCAGTTTCCCCAGAGTTCCAGTTCACCTTCCTTACTGTTTCCTTTTACTTCATAGTTACATTCCTAAAGAAGCAGTGCATGTGTTGAGGGTTGGCCTCCACCTCAGCATGTGTGTGGCAGCCTGCTGAATAGATCCCTACAATTGGGAAGGAGTTAACCCTCTAGCCTGACAATCTCTGCATTCTACTTACACACCTTCAAGAAGTAGATATGAGACCAGGAGTAGACCTGAAAATTGGAGTAGGTAAATTTCCATGGAAAGCCAAGTTAGCTTTTTCCTTCCTTTATACACAAGACCTGTGAAGCTGCTGTCATCAGCAGCTCATTCAACACTCTCCGGCTCTGCCTCTTTTTCAGGAGTCAGGGTTAGTTTAAGAAAAAGCCTCTTGCTAGAAGCCATGACCTCGTACTTTTATCCCCTCCATCTGGTGTGTGGCCTCATGGGGCTGTGCTGCTATGCAGGAGGTGAGCAATGGAATTCTTTAGATGATGACTTCTGAGCCCACATGCAGAGGCAGTTGGGGGTGGGAAGCAGGGAGAACAGTGAGAGCCAAGATCGATGGACCAAAAAGAAAAGTCTGCTTTGGGGAAGTCCTGACTATAGGTAGACTGTTTTCATGAGGTGTTCTTCTCCTAGCTCAAGTAGGGGCCCAGGTCAGGGAGCTGCAGCATCCCAGATCTATGATTGATGAACATTGTACTTTTCCCTTCTGTCTTAACAGTTGGGGTGCAGGAGTGGGATAGGTAGCCTATGCTGTCTCTAACAGAAAACATTCCAGGATTGAGCAGAAGAGTTCCCCTTGCATATGTCATCTTTTGGAGCTGCTCTTACTCACTGTCTTGTGCCTAAACAGAGGTCCAAATTTTGGATGGGAAAACAAAGGGGTTGAGAGCAGCAAGTGTTTGATCAAGTGAAAATCTGCTGTCTGCCTCATCTCACAGGGGTTTCTCTGCAGGATTGAGACCCCTTGCCTTGGTGTACACAAATTGCTTGCATCAGCTTGAGATCCCAGGACCTTTACCAGGCTACGGGTAGGCATCTATCTGGCCTGGGATGGGAGTTTCTTAGGACACTTATTCCCTGATCTTGCTTTCCTAACCCAGGAGTTGACATCATTTTTAAAAGGAGTGAAATCACAAAGAAAATTCTAATACATACTTTCTTTTTTTTTTTTTTTTGAGACGGAGTCTCGCTCTGTCTCCCAGGCTGGAGTGCAGTGGCGCATCTTGGCTCACTGCAAGCTCTGCCTCCCGGGTTCACGCCATTCTCCTGCCTCAGCCTCCCGAGTAGCTGGGACTACAGGCACCCGCCACCAGGTCCGGCTAATTTTTTTGTATTTTTAGTAGAGACGGGGTTTCACCATGTTAGCCAGGATGGTCTCGATCTCCTGACCTCGTGATCTGCCCGCCTCGGCCTCCCAAAGTGCTGGGATTACAGGCATGAGCCACCGTGCCTGGCCTCTAATACATACTTTCAAAGCCCAAAGCCTTAATAATTTTCTGTCATGACTGCTTCTACTGTGTCTATACATTTAGCATAATTTCAAAAGGACTAGATAAAACAAAATTTTTAATGTTAATCTGAAGGGGAAAAAAGGAATAGAATTAGGAGCCAGAGTTGTTTAAATGTGGAATACGTTGTATAGTGGTCACGTGGTACTGGTGGTAATAGTGGCAGAAATGGCAAAAGAGCCATTGGTTGATAAGGTTCAGGAGGGCCTAGGCTGTTCCTTTGTAAACTGTGCTCAGATATACTCTCCTGGCTGTCCTGGGACTCCTATAGGGCTTTAACATTTTGTATCAATTTCTGTTTTGAAGGTGCTGGGACTCTGGTGCCCCCAACCCTGGGCATCCTCAGGCATTGAGGAGAATACACAGGATTTGAAGTCAGAAGACCTAGGTTTGAGTTCTGGCTGAGCTACACACTGTTCATGTGACCTTGGACAAATCACCAAATTTTTCTGAACAGCATCTGTAAAGTGATAGTAACCCCTACCTCACAGGGTTGTTGTGAGGATTACGTATATGCTAAAGCATTTTGCCTATGAAAAAGCTTCTTATGAACATTATTGTTATTCCTGGGGAAACCCCACCTTGGAAGCTGTCAAAAAGGACAACTGTAGATGAAATTGTCTTCCTTTTTTCTTCGTTCAGCTTAGCCTTTCTGTTTGGCCAGGGCTGCTTACAGGGGCTGTTGGGGTTGAAGTAAAGTCACCGCATTTTGGTGCATTTGGTCAAAGAGAAAGAACTCTAATGTCCAGCTGCTCCATCAATATACTCATAGAATGGAAGTGAGCAAAGGAAAATTTTAAGCCAGGATAGTTAACAGTTAGGGGGCCAATGGGAGAATGCTTGCCTTGCATTTGCAAATCCAGAATGACTAAAACATCTTAAGTAAATGAGGAATAGCCACAAAGATGCTCAGAGATAATATAAGCCATGAGTGGGAAGTGGGAAAATGAGTTTGTCAATGCCCTCTCTTTTCTATCCCTTTACCTTTGAGGTCAGGGACAGGGCATATTACTGACACCCCACTGGCTATTGCCCTATACCTGCCAATCACCCAAAGAAAATAATAGCTTCTGAGAAAGCTCAATTCACTGTAGCAACTGTGATATATTTACCCTAATAAAGCCACCACTTGGTCTTTTCCAGTGCTTCTCTCTTATGGAGATCATCCCTGGAATCCAAAGCTCTGCAGTTTTCTAACCCAGTTAAGAGTTAAAAACAACCACAGGTCATGAGCAGTAGGCTTGGCAGTTATACCTCATGCAGTCATAGGAGACTGCCCCATCATTCTCAGCACATAGGATGCACATCTCACTATCTCTGGCATGAACCAGCCTTGCAAACTTATACAGGCTCAGCCACTCTGCTTTGGTGGTAATTCTTCACCACTGATCTCTCCTCACCATGCCCTTTCTGCATCCTTCCCCAACCACCCACCAGAGGAGTTCTGGTCCCCAAACCAGAGTTGCCTGCAGGTTGGTAATGTAACTTTGTAGATATTCCTTGATTAAAGCTAGACCCTATTGGTATCCTTTTTGAAGTACTGGATCGAAATCTAATTGCTTTTTTTTTTAATTGTTGGGGAGAGGAGGATGAGCAGAAGTCCTATGCAGCCTGAGAGAAGTTCTGTATGTGTCCATATATGTACACCTCTGTGTGTGTATGTAACCTCATGGTTGTGCTCAGGCTGACAGGGAGGGCAAAGAGTGAAAAGGAAGCATCTCTTTCTTGTTTTCCAACATTGCTTCAAAGATGCCCAACCCCCGTAGTAGCAGGCAGTTCCCAAGTGGAGGGTCGGGGCAGAGGCCTCCACCAAGGCCATCAATAACCAGGTGTGAGCTACAGGTCTCTGTGTAATGTGAAGCTCTCCCGTATTTCATTTCTGCACCCAGGGGGCGGCTCTGCAGGATTGCTTACGGAGAGCTCTGTGTCTGGCACCTCTCTCCACAAGGCCCAGGCGCCCAGGGTCCCACCGACCTGCCCAGGAATGCATCACATTGTTCTCTGGTGCTGTAATTTGGCTGCAGGAGCTAGGCTGAATGCCTCCCAGGGATGAGAAACATACTCTCCCTGGCATCCTCCCTTCACCCCAGCTAGCTTGAGCTTCTGCTCTATGACCACTGAGTGCATTTAAATAAAAACCTCAGAAAGACTGAGGAAAAAAAAATTCTAATTATCTCTCTTCTGTTAAGCCATGTAGAGACTCGTGTCCTGAGTGGGTCTGAGAATTTGGCAAAGACCTAGTGGTTGGTGTTCTTGATAAGGGAAGTGAGAGAAAGGAGAAGAAATTACTCCCTGCAACAGGAGGAATAGAAATGAAGCAGTGAGTGTTCAGAAATTAGATCTACAGGTAGTTTTGCAAACAGACCCTCAGGGCCAGGCAATGTTTGTTTTTGTTTTTGTTTTTTTAATCTGAAGCCCCTGATTTTATTTTTCCAGCATCACTCTAAGGAAGAGTGTGGATTAGTGTGCCATTATTCAGGGCTGGTAATAATAAAAGTTAGCTTTTATCTGCAGGGCTAGGTTAAGGCTGGCATTCTTACTTTTATGTTAAAAAAACTGGCTACAGGCTGTGCAGCTGAGGTACTTCAGTCATGTGCCTTCTCTAAAGGATTCTTAGATCCTTAAAATATATAGTAGGTTTTAAGTTTGTATCTAAATAGCACTTACTGTAATGTATTATACCTAAACGTTTATTAAAAGTTAGAAGAAATGAGTACCAACAGGAAAGAATGGAAGAGAGAAGAGGGGCTAAGACATTGCTGATCTGAGGGACAGACCTCTATCAAATAGAAGAGGGCTGGGAGAAGGGGTGATTAGAAGCAGAGTGAGGGAACTATATGGAGCCCTGACTGCACCAAATAAAGTTCTCATTTTGCTGCTTGTTCCAAATAAATTAGTGTCTGTTTGTGTAATGCAGACGAAATGCCAGTTGTCCAAAGCCAATCAGAATGCAGAAGCAAGCTAAGAACTAGGAGGAAAAATTAATTGCTTGGCCATCATTCCTTTTGGGGCCACATAACCTCTGTAGTGGGGCTCAAATGGACATCATTTCTCTCACTTATCCACCTTGCTTTTCAAACTTCTCACTCTCTGGACAGCTTGCTCTTTTCTTAACCATTTATAGGAAATTGCAAAACTTGCATCTTTATGAGCTAGAATTTGGAGCCCAAGGAAAAGCAGAGTAGCATGAGATGCCAGAAGAGGCCCATTTCCTTCCACAGGGATGAGAACCAAAAACCAAAGAATAGATAATAGGGTATAGGTAGATTTAAGTCAGGTTGACCTCCCATGGAAGGCATATGCCATTATTTATGTGGTAACCTGCATGTTCTTGTGAGGACAGGGGCTGGCTAGGACCTGAGGCTTTCCCCAGCAGCCTGGCATATAATATAAGGCAGCCTCCTTTGGTAAATTCATTCAGCCCTATTGTTGAGTTCAGACTGACCATGACCCTGTTACCTCTCCACTACCCCAAAGCTTTCCTCAAGATGTCAGCTGTTCTCTTCCCCTCCCATTTCCCCCTCCTTAATCCCGCCATTGGCTCATCAGTTATCCAGTTGACTCCATTCTGAAGGAAGACATTCTCTTGGCCTGACTCACTCAGGCCCATTTCTCCACAGGCATCCCCTTACCGCAGACCACAAGGGCCCTGACTAGCTCATGTTTTGTGTTAATGGATGTGAAACCGGAGCAAATCCCCTCACCAAAAGAAAAACCACCCTAAACTCTCCCACACAGGTCTCAGCAGGTTACACAAATATTAGTCCTATCATCCAAATAAATCTGCCCCCGTGGCCCAGAGCTATGGCTCCCCCAACCTCCTGCTGCCTGTGCAGAGTGAAGCTGCTTCAAAAACATATGAGGGACCCCAAGGGATGTTGGAGAGGAACTTGGGAAAGACAGGGGCCTGTATCCAGAATTCTTCATGCAGGCTCCTTAATCTACAGACTTTTGTTAATACTTTATAGTCCTAAAGAAGGACTGTTCCTAGAGAAGTCATGATGGGCTAGACCAGCCAGGGGCTTTGGTGAAGAGGATCTGTGGGCTGGAGTTTGGGGCATAATTAAAACTCAGTGTCTGACAGCTGGGCACAGTGGCTTGCGCTTGTACGCCCAGCACTTTGGAAGGCTGCAGTGGGAGGATTGCTTGAGACCAAGAATTCAAGACCAGCCTGGGCAACATAGTGAGCTCCATCTCTGAAAACTGTTTAAATTAGCTGGGCATGATGGCATGGCCCTGTAGTCCCAGCTAATGGGGAGGCTGAGGTGGGAGGATTGCTTGAGCCTGGGAATTTGAGGCTGCAGTGAGCCATGATCATGCCAGTGCACTCCAGCCTGGGCAACAAAGCGAGACCCTATCTCTAAAACAAACAAAAAAAAAGAAATAAATAAAAAGAAAAAAAAAAGAATAGGTACATATCCTCATTTTACAGATAAGAAAATAGAAGCTCAGAAAATTTAGCTACCTTGCTCAAAATATCAAAAGCAAATGGCACAGCTGTGATTTTTAACCCAGGTCTGTCATAACTGCAAATTTCTGTACCACTCTGCTGCTTTAAGATATCAACAGGCAAAAGATAACCACTGCCCAAATCACATAAAAATAGGACATCAAGGTTTGGGGGACTTCATGTCCTACCTCCAGCTTACTAAGCCTGCTATCTCTGGAGATTCCACTACTGCAAACCTAGTTAGGCAATGGGTAATAGCATAGAAGAAACCCACCTCTATTTAAGCCAAATGTGGAGTGAACAATGATAATCGCTAGGACTTGGAGAGTCACTAAATAAAGATTTGTTGAGTAAATGGAGGAAGGCTGCCTTCTAAGCTGTGTATCACTTTGGCCCCAACCCGCAGCACTCCTTCCCACTGTAGCCACTGACTCCTGCTCCCAGCTTCAAAAGCTAGGATCCTCTCATAAAGAATTACCAAAGCCAGAGATCCCTACCTGCCTAATATATACTGATGCCTCATGTGGGCCCTTGAGATCAGACCTGCTTACCTGCTCTCCCACCATCCATGAGTTGCCTATCTTTTACTCCGTGTTTCCCCAAACCTGGCTAACCTCCAGAATAATGCATGGGAAGAAAAAAACAAAACAAAACAACACAAGGCCTGGCCAGACTTACTATATTACTCTATCCTAGGAGTGTTCTAGGGTGTTCTAATGATCTGTTAAGCATGGGAACCACTGCATTCCACCTCAGTTTGAACAGGCAGCAAGTAAGCAAAAGAGGCAGTGCTGTCCAATACAGGTTGAGAATGGTAGAGAGAAAAAGAGAGAATGGATGTGTGTTTGTATAGTTATGATTCTTTTTCTTCTACAAAACACAGCAGTTTATAAACATATGAGCATGTGAATGGAACCTTGTCCACTATGGCTAACATCTCAGGCTCTCAATAATAGAATGTGGTAGCCTAAGATTTTCTTTTGGGGTACCAGGTAGTTCTGCTCAAACTGACTTCAGAGAAGGGACATGCCATTCATCTTTGTCCCATCTAACTTTGGCCAGGTAGAAACAAAAAGAAGCTCTCTACAGGTACCCTTCCTCTTGCACACCAAGGAAGTATCAGGAAGCTGGTGCAAAGGAAAGAAAAAAGGAGCCTCAACTACGTATTTTAGTGCAACTCATTTCACTCTAAAGATCCCCTATCTCTTCTACTCTCCCTTCAAATCTCCAGAGCGGGAAATCAGGGAGCTTGCTCAGTTTCTTATATCCCCTGACAACTCCTTCCCAGGGCTAAGGAACCAGCCAGGACACCATGGTCCCTATGGATTACTCTCTACATCCTTAAATAGAAGCTGTAGCAGCCCAGGGTGGAGGGTGGAGGAAGGTGTGCATGCAAGGATCTTGTGCTTTTGAGTTGAGAGGCTTGAATTGGAGGGATGAGTGAGGTATCTGTGTGTTCAGGTCTGGTCCAGCCACTCTGCCTTCTTGGGGGCCTTGCAAGTATGGACGTCCACAGTATTTCTGCATTCCTTGCACCGTACAGCACAGCACCAGTGGAATTTGCACTCACACTGGGTAACACGGGTGACTCGAGTTGTGTCGTACCCTCGGCCACAGCACATGATTTCACAACCGTCTGTTCCTTTTGAAGTCTTGCTGCAGACACGGCCTGCAGTGCCTAGGGAACCTGGGTTGGGGAAGAGAGGGAGTGAGAACAAAGTTATCTCTTCAGCTGCCCTGGATACCCTTATCCACATTCTCAGAAGGAAGATATAAAGAATCGCTTTTTTGGGCTGGGCACAGTGGCTCACTCATGCCTATAATCCCAGCATTTTGGAAGGCCAAGGCAGGAGGAATGCTTGAGTCCAGGAGTTCAAGACCAGCCTGGGAAACATAGCAAGCCCTGTCTCTACAAAAACTTAAAAAATTAGCCAGGTGCCGTGGGCATGAGCCTGTAGTCCTAGCTACTCAGGAGGCTGAGGTGAAAGTAACACTTGAGGCTAGGAGGTCGAGGCCGCAGTGAGCCAAGATTGCACCACTGCACTCTAGCCTGGGTGACAGTGAAACTCTGCCTCCAAAAAAAAAGAAGCATGGGCTCTGACATCATATCGTCTGGATTCAAATCCCAGTTCTACCACTCTTAGTTGTGTGATTTAGTCAAAATGAAACATTAACTTAGTTTCTCATATGAAAATAAGCACAATAATAGATTGTTAGATATAATCTCTGTTCATCTGAAGAGGTGAACTGATTACCATGACTGGCTGGAGGCATATTCCTAAGGAATTCCTAAGTAATATCGCTTGCATTGTTCTTATTACTATTATCCCTAAGCATTATCCCTTCCCCTTACAGTGGAAACTCTAGGATAGGGATCATGTTTTCCCTATGCACAGGGAATGCTTAGAACCTCATTCTGACTGATTTTAGCAAAAGAGATCCTGCCAACAGATCATAAAATCAATAGACTTTTGGATGAGTTGGGCCCAGAGAGCATCTACTCTAACCTTTTCCATGGTTAATATGGATCCAGAGATGGGAAACTAACTAGCCTAGGTTCAAAACGGAGAATAGATTAACTGATTTCTATAGCATTAGCCTCCACATGTCACTGGGATAGGGGAGGAAAACGCTAGAACTTCTATGTTTTTTTATCTCATCAATTTAAAATATTTATGTTTTATAATATACATATTCATATAGTGGAACACAGGTATAAATAAATATACATATAATGGAGATATATGCTCAAATTGTTTTAATGATAGGAGTAAAGGATCCAGAATGTTAGGAGACCACTGGTCTGGAATGTGGACTGACTAGGTCTACTGTATATGTTAGTCTCCTAACTCCAAGGGCTGGGTCTTAAGTCCTCTTGGGCACCAAAAACCCCTTCTACACTGTGGAGCTGTGCTGTCCAGGGTAGCAGCCACTAGTCACATATGGTCTTTTACATCTACATGAATGAAAATTAAACTAAAAAATTTAGCTCCTCAGTCACATTAGTTATATTCCAAGTACTCAGTAATCACATGTGGCTAGTTGCTACTGTATTGGACAACACAGATAGGAAAACATTTCTATCATCACAGAAAGTTCAACTGGACTCTACTGCTTTGGAGGGAATTCCTGGCTCTATATTCTTTCTGGGATGACTTATATTCTTTGAATTCCAGGCCCCACTTTGGGTTTTAGGAGGCCTAATTTTATGCCACTGAGAAAAACCAACACACATTTGACTTATCCTCCTCCTAACTCCAAAGTTCCTTCCCTAAAGGTGTATTTTCAGTATGGTAGTATATGTTTACACCTCAGATGTTATGGAATTATTTCTAGGTATCCAGAGAGTGACCCTCTGAATTAGACCAAGTGGGAGGAAAGTATACTTAGTGGCAGTAAATCACTAGGAAAATCAGAAGGGCTCCAACTTTTTTTTCTTCTAGCACCCTACAAAGTATACAGACTACTTTCTTCATTAATTGGGTACAGCCCCACCCTTTTTCTGTGCCCAGTTTTACTCCAAGCCACTTGACTCTTCCAGGAATGACAGTGATGGGTGAAAACAAACAGTACCAAAGATGGCTGAGGTTTTTTGGCTCCACTTCACCCAAGTCCTGACTGCTGAGCCTGTAGAAAAGAGCCTGGGAGCCCCACGACAATAACCAGAGGAGAAGAGTTCTACTGCATTGCATGTTCCTAGTTTAACTTATCTGAATCAGAAATGTGAGCCAGGATGGTAACTTTCATTCCTTTGGGGAAAAACCGTATCACCTTCCAGCACCTCCAAGAATCCCACCACAAATACCTCAAACGGACTGAAAAACAACCATTTGCTGCTTTACCTGCCTTTGGTAGGGATCTCTTCTTCATTTCTTTTTCAGCTGTTTCAGAATCTTCAGTGGCAGCACACTGGATAAAGCCTTTCAAGGACGTCTTTCTAGCTTTAATCTCCCTTAGAGGGAACCTTTACCCAGCAGATTGATCTGTTCTCTGTCCCCGGGACAGGTCATGTGCTTTCCCACCTACTACTCTCTGATAAGAAATTGCCCACTCTTCTCTCAAGCTATCCAGATACTCCCTACACTTCAAGGAGCAGTTTAAATTCTAGTTTCTTTTTTTCCCCTACATTTTCAAATAAACTTTTATTGATTTCTCCAATCATCTCTCTTTGCATTTGTCTACCCATTATGTCTCATTTCTTTAAGTAGATTGCAAAGAGCCAAAGGCTTAGGGCTGCATCGTATGTTTCCGTGTAGCCTACACATTGCTTAAAACTGAAAACAGGTAACTAAGTTAAACATACCCTGAATAATGCCTACTGTATCCCAGATGCTGGGATACAAAGGAGCAATGCATGACCTCAGGCCTCAAGGAGCTGAGTAACCTCCTCTCTACTTGGGCAGCACTGGGCCTGGTGGACTGCAACAATCTCATGACCAGGTGTTCACGTGGAGAGGAAACTGCCTCCTCCCACAGCACCCCCTTCCCTAACTCCTGAGACTGAACAGACCATGATTAACCAGGGGTGCCTGCACTAATAACTGGGACTCCATGTCCCCGCCTGCCTTCCTTACTCACCTGCAGCCTTGTCCAAGACACAGTAATCTGGAGAGTTGTCAAAGTAGACAAGATCAGTCCGGGTGGCACGGCGATAGCCTTGGCGGGCTGCGGTGAAGTTGGCACCATCCTGGGTGGCCATCACCTGCACAGCCCCATCATAGCGCCGCCGCAGGTAATCACCTGTGCGGCGGAAATCTGAGAGTGCACGCCAGCAGGTGCGCAGAGTACAGGAACCACTCACGCCATGGCACTTACACTCCAGCTTCAGAAACCGCCGCACAGCCTGGGGGAGGGGGAAGGCAGTTAAGGGAGAGGTAGCTGGTCAGGACACATTTTAGTCATCCCTAGGGCCAAAAGGATGAGTGCTCTGAGATAGGCTGGACCTGGCCCTGGCTGGCCGATTGAGCTCTTGGTTGTTCTGTCCCACATCAGATCCCACCCATTCTTCCTGATCAAGTTCAAGAAACTCTTTTTCCAGGAAATCTTCCTGGACCAACAGTGCTTTCCTTTTCATGACAGCCCACTGAACTTCAGAGCCACAGGATTCTGTTCACGATGACAGTGTGCTTGCACATCCTCTACTTTTCATGTTTTAGAGTGCCAGGTACCATGCCTTCTACTTTAGTAGTGTGCCATTTTCCAGCATAGTACTAGGCACATAGAAGATGTTCAAATACCAGGGAACTGACTAGAACAACCTCTTATCCTCTCAGTCTTTATGAAGGCAGTTCTTTTCCTTCTTAAAAAGTTACTTCTTTTCTCCACCTTTTCCTACTTTCCACCTATGGGAAGACTCTTCACGCACCTGGTTGACCCTAGGCATTCCTAAGCTCCCTTGCATTTAGTGCTCCTGTCCCAGGATGTTGGGGAAGTGACTTTTGGAAGTCACTTTTGGAAGTGACCCAGAAGCCTTCAGCTCTTCCACCTTCACATTTATTTAGTCCATGGTCACACATACTGGTCACCCCCAGCAAATATGAGTGTACTTACACAGACATGAGTACTGACCGTGCGACCACAGCGGTTATTATGTAAGTTCATGAGGGCCCGGGCATCCTTAAGCCTCTTCTCCTTGGCATCCACGAAGGCCTTGGCAAAACGGACACCATAGTGGATGTTGTCACTGCAGCCACCCCAGTCAAAGTCCCCACGCTGGTCATGGTGTCGGCCACGGGTGTAGGGGTCACAGCTGCACACACTCAGTTCACCTTGGCTACAGGCACGTGTAATAGCGTGGACTACCCCTGCTGATGAGATGGCATATACAAAAGCTGCCTCTCGGCTACCTAAACAGAGAATTGTAGAGGTGTGGTTCAGGAAAGAGGGCCATGTCTGTCCCCTTCTTCAGCCCATACAACCTCTGACTCTGAAATCTCTTCCCTAATTTTCTTTCCCAGAGTCACCCCTACACCCCCTTTATTCAAGGTGCCTTTCATTTCCAAGAGCATTCCCCAGAGTATCTGACCTCTTCCCCTCAGCCCTCACTACTCTCTATCCACTTCTTTGTATATCTGACCTTTTGAGCTGACCTATACTCTTGTTTCCTGCCAAATTCCCTGTGTCCATCCATTGAAAAGTCTCCTGGTGAATCATCCCCTCCCACTGAGTGCCAGCACTGGCTCAGCTAAGCCTGCCTTAGTCCACATTCCAGGCCTTTTCAGGCCCACTCTGCTGGACAGTTCCCCCACAATGGAGACCCCAGCCCAGGGGTCAGCCTGTTTAGAGATCCATGCTACCTTCCCTTGCCTGCTTGCTCTCCCTCCCTGCTCTTGGAGACTGATGAATTATTGCCCCTGTATGCCTGACACCTCCAGATTCCCATCTTGTTCCCTTTCTCCTAGTTTACTGTCTAGCTCTATTTAGCTTTTTTGCTGAGCTGAGGCCAAGCCACTGACTCTCCAAATATTTACATATCACCTTTCTGTTTATCTCTTGTTCCCATTACTGTAGTGTTGGGAGTGTTGGGGTGATGGTAGTGATGGTGGTGTTAAGAACAGAGGGCCTATCATAGACCTCAGCCTTACAGTACATGGTAGCCTCCCAAGCTGGGGATTGGGGAGGACAAGGAAAATGAGGGAGAAAGATGGAGGTTCTAGGGAACGCTTTACCTTGGTCTTGTCCCAGAGTACTAGGATTTAGAGGAGCCCCTGTCTACAAATCTAAGGTGCTAAGAGTCTGTTCCCAATTATATCCTGGGCTCCACCCACAGTTCTTCCTCTGATTATGAAACTGTGTGGGAGAGGAGAGGGGAGATCTTGCCTACTCTTCCCACTCACCACTCCCAGCACAGAAAGGGAAGGAGCTGACACAGCATGGAAGAGGCTCTTACTTCTGAGCATGACACGGCCAAAGACGGTGTGGTCCCGGTCCAGGGTGGTACAGTTCCAGCGGTGGTGGCGGAATTGGTGCTGACACTCTCGGATCCATTCTCGGGCACCCTCGCCCACTGAACGCATGATGTCTGGGTAACGCTGGCACAGCTGCCGCTGCCGGCTCACCAAACCAGGGATATTGTCACAGATCACTCGTGCCCCCAGTGCCCCAATGTACCTGCAAGGCAGAGATGGCCCTGTCATAACATCCCAGCCCTTTTTCTGCATTGGGAGGGAATAAGGAAGGGGTACGTTTAGCATCCAGACCTTGAAGACATTCTGTCCCCTCTCCCTAACCCACATTCCATAAAGCTGATGAGTAGAACCATTTCCCACAGTTCTGAAGAAGTATTAATAGTTATACAGTCGCAGAGAGAGTAATTGAGTGGCCTCCCACCATCACCAGTTCCCCAGCCAAAGGCCAAAGTGACATACACTCCCAGAACACAGGCTAGGCATGTGTCACATACACAGAAGCTGTAGGCATGTCACACAAACTCATTGTCTGTTTATTTAATAAACATTAAGAGCTTCATGGAAACATAAACTAACAAAATAAGGGTCTGAGACAACACTCTTATGCTCCCATTAAGAGGGATGTCCTGCATGGCTGGTCCACGAAGATATGGTTTGACAGCATGGGGATGGTGACAGGGAGGGGCTTGTGGGAAGAGACATAGTGAGCAATCTGAGTAACGTTTACAGCTCTAGTCAGACCCGTGTAGCTAAAAAAATCCTCATTCCCAATCGTGAGGTCTGGGGAGGAAGATCCCACCCTCTACCCTCCTCCTCAAACCCTTTATTTCCAGGTTCCAGGGCCTTTCTTAACTAATGAACCTTTTAAAACCATCTTCCCCAACCCGGATGGACCTGCACAGGCTGTCTGCAGTGGGAAGCCAAAGGCCAAGATAAGTAAGAGGATGACTCTCCCCACACTGCAGTCTCCAGTGTGTCCAATATGAGCAATTAAAAGAAGGTCAATTGAGATGGGCTACTAAAGAATAGGTGGGTTGCCAGAGTCATTATTGTTTCTCAAGGCAATATTTTCTCTTCACTCAGTTTTAACCCTGGATCCCACCACAAGCCTCAGGAGGAATATTTCAGAGAGAAAACAGGAGTATATCACCCTTTTTCCCCAAAAGGCCACTAAACGAGATCTGACCCATTCACCCACTTCCTCCAGCTCAACAGCCCAGCTCCACTTGTCATTCTCTTTCTCTCCCTTTAACCCCATAGCACCTTCCTTGATTTGCTGGGAACTTTCTATTCTCCTGTCCAGAACGCATCAAAGGGCTGCCCTCCCTCCCCTGTTTTGAACAGGTGGGGCCACGGAGAGCAATTGCTACTGCAGACAGAAAAGACTTGGTTTGAGCTATGAATGAGCCTGTGGTTTGGGAACAGCCCCAAAATGGGCCTAGAAGTGGGTGAGGAGAAGGGAGGGCAGCTGGTGTGGAGAGGGGAAAAGCTAGACTGCCTTGGGCTCTGTGTCCCCCCCTACTACTCCCCTGCATTCCCACAGCCGGCCCTCACCCACAGACTGGATCACCACTGGTGACACCAACTCAAACAAACACAAGGAGGGCTGATGCTTGCCTCTTCGGGAACTCAGCAGAGCTGATGGGGCCCATCTGTCCTGGGGAAGGGGTGAGAGGGCTGGCCCTCCCCTAACAAATCCCATGGAATCAGCGTCCCCAGCACTGTCCATCAGGGCAACAGCTTCCAGGAACAAACAAAATAAACACCCCAGACAGGGCCAGGCCGGAAAGGCTGCCTGACGCACAGCCCAGAGTTACACCCACTGCTGTGGTGCTTTGTTTGGAGAATCAAGACCGTTGGAGTTGGAGCTTGTCCCTGTCTCACCACCGTTCAGCTTCCCTAGTTCAGCCCAAGTACTGCTCTAGGCAATGGGTGTTTGTTTGTTTTTTTGTTGTTTTTTTTTACTGGGGCTTGGGTGAGGAGGGTTGGATGGGAATGAGAGACCAATAACCCAGTCCTCGTGAGACAATCTGGAGTGGGGCAGGCCAAACTCGGGCAAAAAGTCCTTCTTGTGGTCTGACTTAAATCCATTCTGCTGCAGCCCACATAGGTCCTTTTTATTACATCCTCACTGAGTGTGGGAACATCTGTTCAGTATCTAAGATGGGAAGATAATTAAATGTCTCTATTACCATCCTTACTCCACTAAGTAATGCCTTCAAGACTCCACAGAGCATGGCGCTTGCTTGCTCTCCAGTAGTCAGCCCCTTGTAGTTAGTGTAGGGAGCCTCCAATAAAGCTGAGCCTGAGGCTAACCACATCTTCCTCTCAGTTCAACACATGCCTGCAAAATGTCTACCATGTGCCAAGCACTGAGCTCAGATGTTAGGGACACAAAGATATTTAAGGCATCTCCTACCTCATGATCTGGTAGAGTGTTACATGCCCCGACTCTAGCTTTGTTTTTTCCTTCTGGAAGTTCTTCACTTCCTTCCCAGCTTCCTGCCCCAGAATGCTTCTCTTCACCTGCTTTTGGCCAATTCACATCCCTTCATTTGAAAAAGTGAGGCATACACTACTCTAGCCCCTTGCTACTCAAAGTGTGGTCCCCAGAACAGCAGTATCTGTATCATCTGGGGATTCGTTAGAAACGCAGACACTCAGGCCCCACCCAAGGCCTACCATAACAGAATCTGCATTTCACCAAGATCCTCACATGGTTTGGATGCACTGCTCCACAAAGGCAGGGATTTTTGTCGGTTTTGTTCACTTCAATATCCCCAGTACTGAGAACAGTGCCTGGCACATAGTAGGTACGCAATCACTACTTGTTGAATAAACACCTAACTGTTCTGATTTATCCCCAACTCCCTTCTCCCTCTAGCCAGCCATTAACTCCCATTTCCATTACAGCTTTACTTGTCAACAGTTGCTAGCCTATCTGCAGATGTTTTATGTTTGTATGTTAAAGACACAAACGGGCCAGGGATCCGCTTTTTTTTTTTCTTTCCTCCTTTCGTGTACAGCCCCTAGTGTACACGGTTCAGCCCAGCACATATAGAACTTTGAACACAGGGATAACACTATTAGCCTCCATGAATCTGCTCTTAATGCCACAGCATCCCTCACTTTCATTTGTGAAATAAGGATGATAATAGATCCCATCTCACTGGATTATTTCAGATTGACAAAGATCATGCTCATAAGGTGTTTGGCCATAGTGCCTGAAGCTCAGTAAGGGCTTATTAAAAGCAACTGCTGTTGGTAACAGTAATGCTAACAATATGATACCACTTTGTGTTTCTCTCCCTTTGTGAGCCTATGAATACAATCCTGTTCTTGTGATTCCCTACATCCAACCCCCTACAGAATGCAAAATGAAACAGGAAAGCACATGCTGGAAGCCCCCTATTTCTTGGTCTGTTTAGGATAGATAGAGGGAGGGCAGTGGTTAGAGAGTAAGCAGAAGAATCTCAAGCTATGAGAAAAATCCAACTATTAACTGGTGAAAATGATGGCCTTCTGCTCCAGAGTGGAACATGAACACACCAGTCAACAGGCATTTCTCTTCCACGGGTTGTACAGAACATCAATCTTGCTGGTTTTTTCTTAAGAGAAAGGCTTGGGAGCTTAGCCTGCCTTTAGAAGGTAGCTTTTCACCTTATCCCACAAGTGGTGATCACTGAGGCAGGCATCTGGGCCTGTAGCTATGACAGGTGTGGAGCAAGGAGGCCGAAACAACCTCTGTACCCACTTCCCATCCTGGCCCTGTTGCAGCCTTCCTCCTTTTCACAGGGGCTGCTAAGTCACTCTGTGTGTCACCTCCCTCCCTCCCTAGCTCTTTCACCCAGGAATTTTTCCAGAATTTTTAATATGAACCACATCAGGGGAGGGTAGTAGAGGGAGAAAGGAAAAGGGAGAGGGAGTAGTCAATGGTACAAAATGGGGACGAGGAAGACCCCCATTTGGGTCTTTAGGAACCACTGTCAGGGTGCTGAAATTACCAGAGTGACACTTCCTCACCCAAACACCAATTGGTCCCCAAGACTATATCCCAAACTGGTAAGAAGCAATCAAGAGTCCCAAAAAGCAAACAGCTATCCGAGCCAGATAAAAATGGGCAGCGGTTACTTCATGTTGTCTCAACAGAGACCCTGAAGATGCCAAGTCCCCAGCCAGACCAAGCTCATGAGGGCAAAAGGTAGCTTTGATCTCACTCAGAACTTTGGAAGGTTTTTCTCCTCATCCCCCTTCTCCCCTTTCTCTTTCTAAAAGAATGTTTCAAGCCAGATGTAAGATATAGGCCTCTCTGTTCCCCCATCCAGAAACCCCCCTCCTCGCCTTCCCCAACACTGCAGAGATTTAAAAAAAAAAAATCCAAAAGAGATTTTTCTGAAACAGGAAAACAGGGGGTGGGGGTTGGGATAAGGAGAGATGCATCTTGAAATGATAGGAATCTGCAGCCCAAGCTGGCGGGCCCCTCAGCCAGCTACCCCTCACCCTTCAGCCAAGATTCCAAGTCAAGAGGAGAAAAGCCACAGGGTGCAAGGGGAGAAGAGACCACATTTGGGGGAGGGGGGCTTGCACGGGAAGAAGAACGGAGTAAGGAAAGGAAGGGGGGCACTGCCTGGTGGAGAGGGACAATAGCCTAGTCCAAGAGGCCAGTTTGATTGCGGGGTGAAGAGGAAAGACTGAGTCTTTTCGAGGTTCAACTCTCCCTGCCTTGCCCTCTCCCCAGGGTGGGGAAGAAGGGAAAGCAGCTTCTTCTCCTAAGGGAAGGTGATGAGTGCCATCCAAGGAGTAGGGGGCAGGGAGGATTCTAAGAAGAACAGACACCAGACATCCAGTGGATCTGTAATGCCTTTTTGCCTCATCTGCCCTCTTGTGAAGTGTCTGGAGTCTAGGGCCTGCAAGAAATCTGGGGAGGGGGTCTCTTAGTACCTTGGGACTCCGCAGCCCTCTGGCTCTTGGAGGGGAGAAATGGGAGATGGGAAAGAATAGGAAGACGGGAGGGAGACAAAGTTTCCAAGTGACATCCTCAAAACGGTGGCTGAAGACAAACGCCTAGATAATGCAAACCCATGCGTTTTGTTTATTTTAATTGTGGGAGTTAATGGGGTAAATTTTGCCTCGATTCCATTTCTAAGCCTCGGCTGGGTGCTGCTGCCTCACCAAAGCCTTCCTGTGGTACAGGTGGGCTAGACTAGCGAGCTGCCCCTTTCTCCACCTCTCAGAGGGCGACCTTAGGCGATTGGAGCCCTGGCGAAGCTATTGAGGGCCCTGGAAGGTTATTGGTTCCTTGAACTCACCCTGAGGGAAACTCGGAAGGTAGCTTCTGCCCTAAGCTATAGGGCAGAAGGGGGTACAGCACATGCAGGCCTAAGGAGCCGCGACCATCGGGCGTCCTTGCTCCGAATGCCCAGCGCCTTTCTCACCAGTCGTGTAAGACGCGGCGCCTCACCCTCCCGCCACCCCGAGACTTCAGATTTCAGTGACAGTCCTGCTCGAATCGTCTCCAACTCCGTCGAAGCAACAGCCTGGTCCCGTGAGCAGCCAGTCCCTCCAGGCGCCTCCGGCCTCTCCTACCAAGCGCCTCACCCGCCCAGCCTGAGAGCTACACTTACCACCAGGACGTGTCTACGCGGGCCGGCAGCGTCAGCAGCAGCAGGAGCAGAAAGCAGGCAAGTCCTAGGCGGGCCGAAGCCCGGGAGCCGTCGGGGGCCGCGGGCGACGGCACAGGGAGCGGGGCGCTGGCGCGCCGAAGCGGGAGCTGCGCAGCTTCCTCCGCACCACCCGGTCTCAGCATAGCTCCCCGAAGACTCCCGCCGCGCAGCCCGGAGGGGCGTGGACGGGGCACCTTCTGGGGGTTCTCAGGCTGCTCCTACCTCACCCCCCTGGGGGGCCATGGTGTTCGCCGGCGGCTGGGGACCTAGGGTCACCTGGGGTCCAGAGCCCGGGAGCAGGATCCCGGAGAGGGGCGCAAGTTGCTATGTCCGGAAGCCGACGACGGCGCGCCGAACCCGGGGTCTGGGGCGCGCTGCTTGAGCACCGGGTGCGGTGTCAGAGGGTCTGCGGCGCTGAAGGGAGCTGCGGGCCTAGTGTGCGGACAGCCCCTTCGGCCGCGGGCTCTCATTGGACGGGACGGGGCGGGGCCGAGGCCCGGGACACGCGCGGCCCTTAGGGCGGCTCCGCCCGCGCCAAGCCCGGGGCGCTCCGCGACGCCCTAGGTGTAGCGGCCGCCTCCGCCCCTCGGGGCTCCCGCGCGCCACCGCGCCGCACCCCCACCTGCTCCCGCACGCTGCGACGGGACTTCGCGGCTCCCTCCTGCGCCCCGAGCGCCCAGTCCCTGCCGACACCGCGCCACCGGGTCCTAGCGCCCTTCACTCAGCAGCCCCACTTCTGTGGGTGACGGCCAGGCTGGCGGAGCGGGAAGGGGATGCGGGCACTTCCCTCCTGTCCCCGACCTACAGTGACATCGGCGCTGAGCACAAAGGATGCACTCATTTCCTCCATCCTTGCGCTTCTGTGAAATGGGTAGAGTCCCTGCTACCGGGAGTTGGAGATCTTAACTACCTTTTCAACACTGCCTACAGGGGCGCCGTGGGCAGTCGGCTTCGGGCAGGGGATGCTTTCAGCTAGAGCTCATCGCCCCTGCTTCTTCTGACCCACTGCACCCCCCACCCCCAATGCATCACGTTTAGACCTGGCTCCTGCCTGCCCGGCCTGCCCGGCCCGGATGCTTTTCTTTACGGACCAGGAATCTACTGCCGACGCTAAGGGGGCACCTGCGGACTCCCCCCGCCACCCCTTACTCCTGGGCTCAGCGGAGCTCAGTCTCTCCCCGCTCCCCCTCTGTGCCTCGGTCCTCCACCCTCTCGGGCGGGGCTGAGAGTATGAAAGAATCAGAAACAGCTGGGAGGTTTTCCCGCACCAGAGGCCAGGGTGGGGGTCCTGCCGAGAGAGTGGAAGCCCTGGAGCTTTTTCCCTCCTTCGCCTTCTCACCCTGCCTCCTCCCCACTGCTCCCTCACCCTCCCTCTGCCCGCACAGCGCCTGGGGGCGTGGTAAATCGGGAAGGGGTGGAGAGGTGCAGTCTGCGGAAAGTGACTCTCCTCTCCCCACCACCCCAACCCTCAAACCTTCCAGGATAGCAGGTACAGGCCCTGTGGGCACAGTGGCCCTTAGTCAGAAGTAAAATTCTTTTTAAAATCCTGGGCTTTCCAACTTCGAGAGTTCAGAGTTCACCTGGGGTCTGGCTCCAGTCCCTTCTTCAGCCTGAGTTTCTCCCACCTCGCAGGTGCCTTTCCTGCCTCCTCATATGATTTTAAAGTCCTGGTGTAAACAACTCACTAGTAACTGCCGATGCCCCCAACTGCAAATTCACTGTCAGTCCTTGATTGGGGGTGGGGGGCGGTGGTGGCGTTAGAGGTGCCTCCCGAGTGTAAGCAGATGGGGTGCAGCTGGCTGCAGACATCTCAGAGACAGAGATAGTGGAGAAGGTTTCAGAGGAACCTTTAACCTCTCTCCCTACCGCCTCCGGGTCCTAGCGCCCCTCACTCCGCAGCCCCAACTTCTGTGGGTGACGGCCAGGTGGGCAGAGTGGGAAGGGGCTGCAAGCACTTCCCTCCTGTCCCCAACCTACAGTGACACTCCTTTACCCCCAGTTTCTGTGGTAAGGTGCTGAGTGCATTCATTAATTCAACAAATACTTATTTCCTACCACATGCCAGGACTGTGCTAGGCACTAGGGACACATCGGTGAACAATCTATGCCCTCATGGAGTTTGCATTCTATTGCAGGAGGATAGACCATAAACAATAAACATCAGAAGTAAAACAGAGTATCTTAGAAAGTAGTAACTGCAGTGGTAAAGAGAGCACAGTCAAGGGGATGGTTACAGTTGCAACTAGGATGATCAGGGTAGGCCTCATTAAGGTGACATGCAAGCAGAGATTTGAAGGAGGCAAGGAAACGAGCCAGGCAGCTTCCTGGTGAAGAGCATCCCAAGCGGAGGGCAGAGCCCATACAGGGACCCAAAGGCAGGAGTGGGCTGGTGTACGAGGGTTATCGAGAAGGCCATCCAGCTGGAGCGGAGTACATGGAGGAAGAGACTTCAGATGAGTCCCTGAGGTGCTCCAAGTCATGAATGGGAGGCAGTGCTCCCCGCTTGGGTAGAAAGTGGGGTCTGGGCTGGAGTTAGATGGGAGTTGGAGAGGACTGAATACAGAGACCTCTCAGGGCTGACTTCCTGGCACAGAAACTGGGACCATATCCTTTGTGGCCAACCAGCTAACTTATTTTCTTCCCCTTCTCTCCCTTTCTTTTTGTCGGGTGGGCTCCGTTTGGCCCGGCTATTTCCTTAGAAAGGCACAGACTCTGCTTAGTTTTCCTGAGAGGGGCAGGTGGGAGAGGATTGAGCTCAGGCTCTTTCTTGGCTGGGCCCCTTTCCTTGGACCACTCTTTTACCTCCTCCCAACCCAGCCCCATCCCTACACAGGGCAGTCTTGGAGCTCCAGCAGCCTCTCCCAGACTCCCCTGTGTGTTTAGACCTGGGTGTGACTCTGGCCCTGTGTTTATTTCTACATATGGGCCTGGGGTTGGTGGAAAGCGCAGGGAGGGGGAAAGTTGGCTGAAGATGATCACATCAGCCCTAACCTAGACTGGACTCGCCCACATGGGCCCCCAAATCACTTCTGAGGCCCCTTCTTTGGCCTGAGCTGTCTTTATAGTCAAGTGGGACTGTGTCTTGGCACAACATAGATGCTCAAGTATTAAAGCATGTTTTTGAGGCCCAGGCTTGGTGGCTTATGCCTGTAATCCCAGCACATTGGGAGGCCGAGTTGGGAGGATGGCTTGAGCACAGGAGTTAGACTAGCCTGGTCAATATGGTGAGACCCAAAAAAATTTTTTAATTAGCCAGGTGCAAACCTGTGGTCCCAGCTACTTGAGAGGCTGAGGCAACAGGATTGTTTATGCCCAGGAAGTCAAGGCTGCAGTGAGGCATGAATGCACCACTGCACTCCAGCCTGGGCAACAGAGTGAGACCCTGTCACAAAATAAATAAATAGAAATAAAAAAATTTAAAAGCATGTTTCTGAGCTGAAGGGTGGGGTGAGGGGAGTTGCAGCCAGAAACATCAGCAGCTCTGAGAGGGAAGGAAGTGGGTGAGGGGACTAGACTTCTCTCTAAGGTTTACAAGTCACCTCTGCCCCCAGAGTGGACAACCTAGGATGAGGCTTGGCTCCTTCTGCTTCTTCATCCCCTCTCCTCTGAGTCCCCAGCTCCCCAGGAGGAATCCCAGGCTGCAGGAGCCAGCTGACTGCAAGAGCTGCACTCAACCACTTAACTAGAGAACAAATATGGAGCCAGAGAAGAGGTTTTCTGGGATCTGCCTCTTTGGAACTTCAAATCTCAAAATAAACTTCCAGTCTCAAGGTCCTAGACACTACTGGAGAGCTCAGTTCCTCACGCAAAGGCCTGTTGTGGGGCTGCCAGGCAGAGGGTCAAGGCCAGAGGCTCAAGCTAGCTCCTGACCTGCATCTTCATTTTATTCCACACTCTCACTCTCAGTTCTGGGAGCCAGAGGGAGGAGTCACTGATCTGAGAGTTAAGTTCTGGGCTGTAGAACCCTGCATGGAGTCAAGTCAGCACTTACTGAGCACCTGCTGTGTGCCCAACACTGGCCAGGGTATCCTATATAACAAGGAGCAAAAGGCATTAGTCCCAAGGCATTTTCATGGAAATATAATAAAACTGTCTGTGGGTGGCACACTAGGCTCTGCTGAGGTTCAAGGGTGCATGCTGCAGACATAGTGAACAGTATCAGTAGAGACCTGAGGAAGAATCCCAGGTCCCCTGAAAGCTGCCAGATTACCTGGGGCCTCCAGCAGGACAGCTTCCACCCGGCCAGTAGAGTCAGGTCCACCCTCTTCCTCATAGTGGCACTAGAGCCTCCTCCTGTCCTCTCAAAAGTGGGTGCCCAAAGAAGAAGGGTCCACTCTCACCCTTGATGTCACCTTATGCTCTGCTCTCTGGTGGGGCAGAGTTAAGAGTTCTCTTCACTCTGTTCTCAGCTATGCGTGGCTGAATGATTTTGAATTTTTGCTGGCCCTTGGATGGGAGGGGAGATGAGCTAAGGGGAGCTGGGGTGTGGGTAAACAGCTCTTACCCCGCCCAGCTCTATCCTCCAGAAGGCTCCCCTTCCCTGGGCCCCTTTGGCGATGACCTTCTCTTTTTCCCGGTGGGTGGGAGGTGGTGTGGATGGTAATGAGCAGAGAGAAAGGCCAAGAAGGGGCTGGGGGGAGGTTTGGATGGGAGTCAAGGAATTCCTGAGCCTGCTGCTTGCACAAGGGGCCCTGAGACGCCTTTCCTGAGATTTCTTTGCAAACCAAGGCAGGTCTTATTTGAAATAGAGCCAGGTTCACACAGGTAACTAATGCCTCACCTCTTGCCCTGCCACCCCATGCAGGTGTCTGGGGAAGTAAAGGAAGCTTGGGAAAAACCCAGGAGCTGTTAAGGGGGGAAAAGAGTGGGGATCCACACTTTGTACACAGCCTGGCTGGCCTCTCCTTGGTATTTATGAGCTCTTAGGCGAGGCGTGGAACGTGTCTCAAAGAGGCCAGACCAAGAGGGCTTTGGAGGGAAGGAGCATCCAGCCCCAAGCCAGGAAAGCGGGCTTGATGGAGGAGTACCCCTTTCCTCCCAGCTAGTGGCTAAACAGGGGCACAAACTGCTCCCCTGAGGACTAGGAAGAAAGGAAGAGAGGAATCTAAAGGAGAAGGGGAAGGAGGAGAGGAGGCGTGGGGAGGTGAGACGATGGGGGTGGGCAATGGGGGTGTCTGGAGCCTTTTGGCACTTTGGCTGTAATCAGACTGGAGCCAGGCGGTGGGCGGGCTGACGGCCATTCCGGGCGGGTGGCCCAGGTTCTGTGTGAGGCCAGTGGGTGTGCTGCTGGGATCCTGGGTGGTCACTGACCAGCCTCTCCCCAAGGGAGGGTTCCCAGTCTGCCTGTATCACACAGGCTAAGCACTAAGCTCTCTTTCTCTCCCTACCACCTGTTCTGGGCCCTAGAATGATCTGGAAGTGAGAGTTGTTTCCAATGGACAAATATCTGCAGAGGGCACGGCCTGCCTCCCTCCCACTCTGCCTTCCTCAGTTCACGCTGCCTCTTGTTCTCATACTCTCCCCATGTCTCTTCTCTGAGTCTCCATCTCCCTGGGTCTCTCTCTGGCTCTTGTTTCTGTCATTCTCCATCTATTTGCATCGGTCTCTTGTGTTTATCTCCCTGTCTTCATTTGTCTCTCTGTGTATCTAAGTTGGCCTGCCTCCCCCTCCCTGTCTGAAAGTCTCTGTCCTCTTTCTGAATCCGTCTCTTAACTGTCCCCCTGTCAGATTGTGTCACTCCCTGTCTCTCCATGTGTATCTCTCTGTATGAATCTGTATGACCGTTTGTCTTACTCTTTCTTCACTCTCTCCACCTGTCTCTCCATGTCGTTTCTGACTCTCTGTGGCTTTCTGCGTCTCTCTGTGCATGTGTGTGTGTGCGCACCTCTATTTTCCTTGGTGTGTATCTTTGCTTCTGTCTTCATCTCTTTCTCTTGCCCTCTCTCTGTGTCATACCTTTCCCTTGCAGCTCCTGCAACACAGTGCAGGGAGCACTGGACCAGAAAAAAGTTAGAAAACCTGAGGGTTTTTTCCCCCAACTCAGCCATGCACTATTGGCATGACTCTGTAAATCACTTTCCCACTTCAGCCTTCAGTTTCTCCACTGGTGAAACAAGTAGGGTAGCGATCTAGTTCCTTCTGTGGGACCGACCGTCTTTCTGCTTCCTAAATCTGACCCTGAAGTCAGGACTGCAGTATCCTAGGGACTCCAGTGGAGTGGGGTCTCTGGTACTGTCAGCCAGCAGGCCCCCAAAGAAAGACTCCTCCCTCCTTCACATCCTTACATATCAGGGTGGACAAGGTCCCTTTCTGGGGCCATGTCTGGGATACAAACCAGATTAGCTCATCTCTCTAATCCTCTTTGTGCTGGGGCCTCTGCCAGGCAGGGACACCCACAGCGCAGAGCAATGGTGTGTGTGTGAGTGTGTGTGCAGATTCTTGGAGAAGGCAGGACACTCAAAGTTCTCCTCCCTTTGTCACTCCCTCCTGCCTGAAAAGCTCAAATCAGCAGCCCTCATTGTGTAAGAAACATCATCAGACTTGAGCCAAGTCAGGTTTTCCATAATCCCTGTCTGCAATCCCCTCTCCCCCAATTTCCTTCTCCATAGCCTCTCTAAAACTGGACCAATCATTTCAGCCGTCCTCCTGTTCCTGAAAAACCCAGAACCCACCCCCTCCTCCTCTCCTAACCCCTGTGTTATGTATGTGTACTCTCCTCCAGTCATCACAGAAGGGTCTTTCCATGAAAAGCCGGAGGGTGAGGCTGGGGACCGTGGACACGCAGGGTCGGGGGAGGGCGGGGAAAGCAGGCTGTCCTTGGGCTTCACACCCCCAAGTCCGAGGCCTCCAGCCCTTCTCTGAGGTTTCCTTTGGAGAGGTCTCTCTTGCCTGATAAGATCAAAGCATTCCCTCTGCCAAATCGTTACCTTATTTTCGAGGCAATTAGAGAACTTATTGTATCAATTAGCCGGGTCTCCAGCTTTAGCTGTTTATCGCTGCTTATCTCTGTCTTGCAGAGGAAAGGATCTGCCAGGCGCAGCCCTCTGGGCCAGAGAGGGGAGAGCGGGGTGCAGGGCAGGGCTCTGGCGGGCCCCAGGGCCGCGACCCGGGGAGCTGTCCGGATGCTTTCAGCAGGGACGGGCAGCTGGAGGGCACGGGGACGCGCTCCCGAGAGGAGAGCCGGGAGGCTCCTCCCAGCGTCCGCCACGGCCGCAGGATCGCTCTCTCCCGCGGGCGCAGCACCTGCGCGCCGGAGTAGCCCGGGAGAGCGAGCCGCAGAGTGAGGGGAGACCGCTCAGGCCGGGCCTGGCCAGGGCCCCAGCCTCGGAGGAGAACGCTGAGCTTTAGCCAAGATGCCGGGCCCTTCCGGACTCGCGGGTGAGCCGGGCGCCGCGCCGTGGCGTTCGCGGGAAAGGCATGGCAGCCCCCTTCGTCTTCTTGGGGACCCCCGCGTTTCAGACCCGGAGAAAACCTTAGGAGCGGGCGTGGCACGGAGAAGTGGGTGTTCCCAAGAGCAGGCGAGTGTGGCCTACTTTGCTTCTGCCCAGACCACAACTCCTACCTGCAGACGAAGGGCGCACACACACCGGGGATTCGGGTCAGCCAGAGGATCCCTAGAGCAGTGGTTCCCAAACATTTTGGTCTCAGGACCTCTTTACACTCACAAATTATCAAGGACCCCAAACAGCTTTTGTTTATGTGGGTAATAGCTATCTATATTAAAAATTAACATAAACTCAGGAGCCAACTGAAAAGTTCCCTGTGGCCAAAGCTGGACAATTTAGGCAACAAAATAAAATAGTTTTCGATTGTAACCCAAAGCATAAAGTTAAATATCCATGAGTCCATGCTGATACAAATAAATGAGATTGAATGTATAAATAAATGGAGGAGAAGAGACAACTTTACTATACAGAATTCCAAATAATGTATGTGGGTATTCTGCCCTGAAGGAGGTGACATACAACTCCCTACTACTTAAGTGTGGGCTACGCATTGTGACGTCTTTCCAAGAGTATAGTACAGACAGGGAGTGTGGAGGGGAAAAGCAACTTCACAGTGGAGAAGGCTGACAAATACAACCTCACTGGGTGATCAAGGTCAACATACCAGTGTCAGGTTGATAGTATGTACCCTTGATATGATGCGATAAAACAACACTTTCCCTCTGTGGTCCTCCTCCCCATAACCCCGGTCTAATCATGAAAAAAACACCTGGTAAATTCCACCAGGGGGACATTCTACAAAATACCTCACCAGTACCCCTTAAAACTGTCAAAGTCATCAAAAACAAGGAAAGTCTGAGAAACTGTCACAGCCAAGAGGCGCCTAAGGTGACATGACAAGTAAATGTAATATTATATCTTGGATAGGATCCTGGAAAAGGAAAAGGACATTGGGGAAAAACTGAGGAGTTCCGAACAAAGTATGGACTTTAATTAATAATAATGTATTAGTATTGGTCCAGTATTGTGACAACTGTACCACACATTTGTAGTGTAAGAAAGATGTTTGTAATCGGGACAACTGGGATATATGGGCACTTTGTACTATCTTTGCAATTTTTCTGTAAATCTAAAAACTGCTCTAAAATATAAGATTTTAATTTATTTTTATTTTTTGAGACAGGGCCTTGCTCTCTTGCCCAAGCTGGAGTGTAGTGGCATGATCATGGCTTGCCCTGAACTCCTGGGCTCAAGCCATCTTCCCTCCTCAGTCTCCTGATTAGCTGGGACTACAGGTAAGCACCACCATGCCTAACTCATTTAAAAAAAATTTTTTTTAGAGACGGGGTCTCACTACGTTGCCCAGGCTGGTCTTGAACTCCTGGGCTAAAGCAGTCCTCCTGCCTCAACTTCCCAAAGTTCTGGGATTATAGGCATGAGCTACTGCACCTGGCCTAAAATGTATTTTATAAGATTAAAATGGAAACATTTAAAAATATTTATTTTAATTTTTTTATTATTAGCAATAATAACCCCAACACTTGTTAATATTAATACCATATTTTTATGGGAAAATACCTATAATTTCCAAAACAAAAAGAGTGAAAAGAGTGGCATTATTTAACATTTTTGCAAATACTCTGTCTTTAATGTCTGGCTTAATAGCAGAATTCTCTTATGTGCTTCTACATTCAGTCTGGTGTGATAATGTAGCCTCTGGAAAACTCCATTGTACATTCATGAGAGAATGAGGGAAACATGAACAAATAACAGCTTAGTATTACTATGAACCTCTTTGAGAGCCACTACCTTAGCAATCTTATCCATTACTGTGATTTGAGATCCTCAATTCAAAGTTCCTAACTTTGACATCTCTTTTGAGTTCTCTGATTATGCCTTTCGTCATACCCTCACTTTTTTCCCAACCATCTACCCTGTTAAGACTTCCTGGTTCATGTCAACATGACCGTCGTGCCTCTGCTCATAGCAGCTTTGTGGAATTAATGATCAAGGCACTGTACTCCAAACTGTGCACGATTATTTAGCAATGAGACAGTTACTCCTCTCATTTCTCCTGAATATACTGAGAAGTGTTACAACTCCTAGAATAGTGAACAATAAATGATTGTTGGATGATTAGAAACGATTCTGGAGTCTGAGTTATTTTTCTTTCTGATGAAATATCTTCACCCCTGCATAGCAACCTAAGTTTCCACCTTGCAATGATAACACTCTGATTTAGTAAGTAAGTTTGACATTAAATATGTTAGCTATAGGGTTTTTGTACATGTTTTTTATCAAGTTGAGGAAGTTTACCTCTATTCCTAGTTGATGAGAGTTTAATGAATGGGTGCTGGGTTTTGTTGTAGGCTTTTTCTGCATTTATTGACATGATCATGTGATTTTTCCTTTTTAGACTGTTAATGTGACAGGTTATATTAATTGATTTTCAAATGTTGAATCAGCCTTGCATATCTGGAATAAATCCCAGTTGGTGCCTAATTCTTTTTATACATGATTGGACTTGATTTGCTAATATTTTGTGGATTTTTGCATCTGTGATCATGAGAGATATTAGTCTGAGTTTTCTTATAATGTCTTTGTCTGGTTTTGGTATTGGAGTAATGCTGGACTTATAGAATAAGTTAGGAAGTATGTCCTCTGCTTTTGTCTTCTGGAAGAGATTGTGGAGAATTGCACTGTTTTGGTCTTAGTGGAAGTGGCTTTTTCTTTGAGACAGTCTTGCTCTGTCGCCCAGGCTGGAGTGCAGTGGCATGATCTTGGCTCACTGCAACTTCCACCTCCCGGGTTCAAGCCATTCTCCTGCCTCAGCCTCCTTAGTAACTGGGATTACAGGCGCGTGCCACCACGACCGGCTAATTTTTGTATTTTTAGTAGAGGTGGGGTTTCACCATGTTGGTCAGGCTGGTCTCAAACTCTTCACCTCGTGATCCACCTGCCTCGGCCTCCCAAAGTGCTGGGATTACAGGAGTGAGCCACCGTGCCCAGCTGGAAGCGGCTTTGAAACTGGGTAATGGATAGAGGCTGGAATGGTTTTGAAGTGAATGATGAAAAAACTTACATTGGTGTGAATGGAGTATTAAGGGTGATTCTACTACACTAAATGCTCAGAAAAGAAGAGCTATATAGGGAAAGCTTCTCTCTTAATGATTACCTAAGTGATCATGACCAGAATGCTGGTAAAAATATGGACAGTGAAGACTATTCTGATGAGGCCTCAGATGGAAATGAGAAGCAATTTCCAATTGGAAATTGGAAATTGGAGGAAAGGCCATCTTTGTTACAAAGTGGCAGAGAACTTGGCCGTGTTATGTCCATGTCCTAGAATTTAGTGGAAGGCAAAACTTAAGAGTGGTAAACTAGTGCAGCCATTAAAAAAAAAAAAAAAAAGAGATTGGCCGGGTGTGGTGGCTCAAGTCTGTAATCCCAGCACTTTGGGAGGCCGAGGTGGGTGGATCACCTGAGGTCAGGTGTTTGAGACCAGCCTGGCCAACATGGTGAAACCTTATCTCTACTAAAAATACAAAAATTAGCCTGTAATCCCAGCAATTTGGGAGGCTGAGGCAGGAGAATCACTTGAACCCAGGAGGTGGAGGCTGCAGTGAGCCGAGATGGCACCACTGCACTCCAGCCTGGGAGACAGAGTGAGACTCCGCCTCAAAACAAAACAAAACAAAACAAAACAAAAGGAATGAAATCATGTCCTTTACAGGGACATGGATGGAGCTAGAAGCCACCATTCTTAGCAAACTAACACAGGAACAGAAAAACAAACACTGTGTGTTCTCACTTATAAGTGGGAGTTGGACACAAGGAGGGGAACAACACACACCAGGGCCTATCGGGGGTTGGGGGGGAAAGGGGAGGGAGATCGTTAGGACAAATACCTAATGCATGCAGGGCTTAAAATCTAGATGACAGGTTGACAGGTGCAGCAAACCATCATGGTACACGTATACCTATATAACAAAACTGCACATTCTGCACATGTATCCCAGAACATAAAAAAATAAAAAGAGTGATGAACTAGGATATTTGGTGGAAGGAATAGCTAAGCAGCAAAGTGCTCAGGGTACTACATGGCTTCTCTTAACTGCTTATAGTAAAATGCAAGCAGAGAAACAATTTTAAGATGGAATTTCTTTTTTTTTTTTGAACAAAAAACCCCCCAGATTTATTTAGCTTAAACATTTCCCCTGATCTAAAGAGAAAGATGTCAAAAGATACCTAGGACTTATACACAAGCACCCACCCCAATGAACTCAGATAACCTGAAAGAAAAAAGGACAAAGTTGTTCAACTTAGAAAATTATCTTCGCTTTTGAAAGATGTTTCCACGTCCCATTCCACGTCCTCTTCCTCTTGCGGCCACTTGGGCCTTGAGAATAGCAGCTTTTCCTCGGCCAGCCCCTGAGCCTTGGTTTTTATTTTTCATGCTCTTTAACATGGGTGCATTCTTCAGCATGTCAGGCAAAATCAGAAAGCGGATTTTGCTGCCACGGATGTATACCTGCTCCAGCTGTGCCACTCGGCCATCTCTGTATGTGACTGTGATGTTGGACATCTGGCAGTTCATGTTGTCCTCTGCTTCAATGAGCTTCCCCCGATATACTTCACCGGTGTTCGTCTCACATGTCACAATGTGGCCCTCGGCCTCATGCAGTACTTTAATTGGCACACCAATAGACATCTTGGCAGGAAGAGAGTTCGGCTCTGGCCTACTTTTCCTTCTCTTCGGTGCGCTATGAAAGATGCTACGGGGAAGGCGTGCGTCAAGCGAATCAAGATGGAATTTCTTAATAAAAAAGAGAAGCAAAATGTAGAGATTTGGAAAATTCTCAGCCTCGCCATGTAAAGAATAAAAAAGCATGTTTAGAGAGAAAACCAAAGGTGTGGCCAAGTGACTGTTTGATAAGGAGATTAATAAGGATAGAAGGAAGTCAGGTGGTATTCATCAAGACAATGGGAGAATGACCCAAAGACATTTTGGAGGTCTTTGTGGCTGCTGTGCCCATCACAGGCTTTGAGTGGTAGGGCCTTAGAAGCAGAATGGTATTGGGGGAGTGCCTAGAGCACTTGTGAGACCTCAGGATTTCCTGCCCAGGGCCATTTAAAATCTTTGCTATGTGGGCCTAGGTGCAGCTGGGGGCTGCTGCCCCAGAAGGCACAAGCCATAAACCTTGGCAGCGTCCATGTAGTGCTAACTCTGCAGGGATGCACAGTGCAAGGGCTGTGGAGGCGTGGCTACCTCCATCTAGATTTGAAAGGATGCGTCAGACAACCTCAGGGCCCCAGGCAAAGACTTGCTGCAGGAACAGGGCTGCCACAGAGATCCCGCACGAAAGCAATACCTAGTGGAGTTGTGGGGGCAGGACCACCCCTGAGACCTCAGACCCGTTGAGTTGTGGACTTGCAATACCAGCCTTGGGAAAGCCACAGGTACCCTATTCCAACCCATAAGAGCTGCTGTGTAGGCTGGGTCCAGCAAAACTGTGGCAGTGGGGCTGCTCAGGGGCTTGGGGGCCCAACTCCTGTGGGAAGTGTGTCTGGAAGGCAGGATATGGAGTCAAAGAAGATTATTCTCCAATCGTAGGATTTAATGTTGTTTGCCTTGGGTTTTAGACTTACTTGGGACCTGTTACTCCTTCTTTCTGATTGCTCCAGTTTGGACTAGAAGTGTCAGTCCTGGGCTGGGCACAGTGGCTCACACCTATAATCCAGCACTTTGGGAGGCCAAGGCGGGCAGATCACCTGAGGTCGTGAGTTCGAGACCAGCCTGACCAACATGGAGAAACCCTGTCTCTACTAAAAATACAAAAGTAGCTGGGCGTAGTGGTACATGCCTGTAATCCCAGCTACTCAGGAGGCTGAGGCAGGAGAATCACTTGAACCCGGGAGGAGGAGGTTGCGGTGAGCCGAGATCGCGCCATTGCACTCCAGTCTGGGCCACAAGAGTGAAACTCCGTCTCGAAAAAAAAAAAAAAAAACATAAAAGAAAAAGAAATGTCTGTCCTACACCTGTCCCACTATTATATTTTGGAAGCATGTAAGTTGTTTGGTTTCGTGGGCTCACAGCTGGAGGGAAATTTGCCTCAGGATGAATCATGCATTGAGTCTCACTCATATGTGATTTACATGAGACTGTGGACCTTAGACTTTTGAGTTGATGCTGGAATGAGTTAAAACTTTGGGGGCTGTTGGGATGGAATGAATGTTTTGCACATGGGAAGGGCATGACTTTGTGGGGGCCAGAGGCAGAATGTGTCCCTTCTAAAATTTGAATGTGTACCTTCTAAAATTCATGTTGAAACTTAGCCAGGAGTGCTGGCAAATGCCTGTAGTCCTAGCTACTCGGGAGGCTAAAGCAGGATGATTCCTTGAGCCCAGGAGGTCGAGGCTTGGAGTGAGCTATGATTACATCCCTGTACTCTAACCTGGACGACAGAGGGGGGACCCTGTCTCTAAGAAACAAAAACAAGCACGCCTCCATCCCGCATGGAATTCATGTTGAAACTTAATGGCATTATTAATGTGACACTATTGAAAGGTGGGGTCTTTGGGAAGTAATCAAGTTATGAGGGTGGAGCCCTCCTGAATGGGATTAGATGCCCTCATATAAGGGCTTCACAGAGGGAGTTTATCCTTTTTGCCCTTCTGCCATGTGAAGATCTAGCAGTCCTCTACTCTAGAGGATTCAGCATTCAAGGCACCTGGCCCTCACCAGACAAGGAACCTGCCAGCACCTCGATCTTGGACTTCCCAGCCTGCAGAACTGTAAGACATAAATTTCTGTCCTTTATAAACTGCCCAATCTGTGCTATTTTATTATGGCAGCAAAACAGCTGAAAATAGTGTTTTTGTTTATATTTGATTTCTTATAGACAACAGATATTGTTGGGTCTTGTTATGTGATCACTCTGACAATCTCTGTCACCAAATTGGTGTATTCAGACCATTGTGGTTTAAAGTGATTATTGACATAGTTGGATTTTTTTTTTTTTTTTTTTTTTTTGAGATGCAGTCTTGCTCTGTCGCCCAGGCTGGACGGCAGTGGCGCATTCTTGGCTCACTGCAAGCTCCGCCTTCTGGGTTCACACCATTCTCCTGCCTCAGCCTCCCTAGTAGCTGGGACTACAGGCACCCACCACCACGCCCGGTTTTTTTTTTGTGTGTGTATTTTTAGTAGAGACGGGGTTTCACCGTGTTAGCCAGGATGGTCTCGATTTCCTGACCTTGTGATCTGTCCGCTTCAGCCTCCCAAAGTGCTGGGATTACAGACGTGAGCCACCACGCCTGGCCTATAGCTGGATTTATATCTACCATATTTGTTACTGTTTTCTGTTGTTGCTTTTATTCTTCGTACCTATTTTTGTCTTCTGCTCTTTTATCTGCCTTTTGTGGTTTTAAATAAACATTTCATATGATTCAATTTTCCCTCCTTTCTTAGCATATTAGTTATACTTATTTTTTTACATTGCTTAGTGGTCAGAATAGACATTTAAAACTAACCCAAATCCACTTTCAAATAATACTATACCACTTCATCAGTAGGGTGAGTACCTTGTAATAACAAAATAATACTAGTTCCTCCCTCTAATCCCTTGTATTATTTCTGTCATTTATTTCACTTGTACATAAGCATGTGAATATATATAAGCATACATAATCAAATATACTATTGCTATTTTTATTTTGAACAAACTGTTATCTGTTAGAACAATTAAGAATATGAAAAGGTTTTGTTTTACCTTCACTTGTTCCTTCTCTGATGTTCTTTCTTCCTTTAAGTAGATCCATGTTTCTGACCTATTATTTTACTTCTCTCTAAAGAATTTCTTTGAACATTTCTGGCAGGCAAGGCCAGTCCAATGGCAACAAATTCTCTTATTTTGTGTTTGTCTGAGACACTTTTACCTCACCTTCATTTTTAAAGGATAATTTCACATGGTTCAGATTTCTAAGGTAGTGGTTTTTATATCTCAACACTTTAAATATTTTACTCCAGCCTGGGCCCTTCTCTACAAAACAGAGACTTTGTCTCTACAAAAATAAGATAAAATAATTAGCCAGGTGTGGTGGTGTGTGCCTGTGGCTCTAGCTACTCAGAAGGCTGAGGCAGAATGATTGCTGGAGCCCAGGAGGTCATGGTTGCAGTGAGCCATGATTGTGCCACTGTACTCTAGCCTGGGTGATAGAGCAAGACCCTGTCTTAAAATATATATATTTTACTCCACTCTCTTCTTGCTTGCATAGTTCCTGAGGAGAAGGTAGACATAATTTTTTTTTTTGAAACGGAGTGTCTCTCTGTCGCCCAGGCTAGAGTGCGGTGGCATGATCTCTGTTCACTGCAACCTCCGCTTCTCAGGCTCAAACGATTCTCCCGCCTCAGCCTCCCGAGCTGGGACTACAGGTGCACGCCACCATGCATGTCTAAGTTTTGTATTTTTAGTAGAGATGGGGTTTCACCATATTGGTCAGGCTGGTCTCGAACTCCTGACCTCAGGCAATCCACCCCCCTCAGCCTCCCAAAGTGCTGGGATTACAGGCATGAGCCACCGCGCCTGGCCGGTAGATATAATTTTTATCTTTGCTTCTCTATAAGCAAGGGTTTTTTTCTCATCGCTGGCTTCTTTCAATATCTTTTTTTTTGTCTTAGATTTTTTGCAGTTTTAAATATGGTATGCCTAGGTGTAGTGTTTTTGTTGTTGTTGGTTTCGTTTTTGTCGTTTAATCTGCTTGGTGTTCACTGTACTTCTTGGACCTGTGGTTTGGTGGCCAACATTAATTTGGGGGAAATTCACAGTCATTGCTTCAAATATTTCTGTTCCTTTCTCTATTTTTTCTCTTTATGGTATTCTCATTACACATGTTATACCTTTTATAGTTGTCCCGCCATTCTTGGTTATTCTTTTTCTTCTTTCTAGTCTTTTTTCTCATTGCTTTTCAGTTTTGGTTTCGTTTTATTTTTGAGATAGGGTCTTGTGCCATTGCCCAGACTGGAGTGTAGGGGTGTGATCACAGCTCATTGCAGCCTCAGTCTCCCAGGCTCAAGTGATCCTCTCGTCTCAGCCTCTTGAGTAGCTGGGACCACAAGCGTGCACCACCATGCCTGGCCGATTCAAAATACATTTTTTTGTAAAGGCAGGGTCTCACTATGTTGCCCAGGCTGGTCTTGAACTCCTGGGCTCAAACAATCCTCCCAGCCTCCCAAAGTGCTGGGATACAGGTGTGAGCCATCATGTCTGGCTGCTTTTCAGTTTTGGAAGTTTCTATTGAGGTAGCCTTATGTGCAGAGCCTCTTTCCTCAGCTGGACCCAGTCCACTAACGAACTTATCAAAGGCATTCTTTTGTCATAGTGCTATTGATGGAGCAGGATCTCTAGCATTTCTTGTTTCTCCTTTCTCTTTGTTAACATTGCCTGTTTTTGCATGCTGTCTACTTTACCCATTAGAGAGAGCTCTTAACATATTAATCACAGTTTTTAAAAAATTCCCAATCTGATAATTCCAATATCCCTGCCATATCTGAGTCTGGTTCTGGTGCCTGTTTTGACTTTTCAAACTGTCTTCTTTGCATTTTGGTGTGCCTTGTAGTTTTTTCTTGATAGCCAGCCATGATGTATTAGACAAAAAGAAATGCTGTAAATAGGCATTTAGTAATGTGTTAAGGTGTTAAGAATCGAGGAAGCATTCTATAGTTCTATGCTTAGGTCTCTGTCATTTAGTGAGCCTGTGCGTCTGGACTATGCACCTCACAAAAGCTTCTCAATCCTTCCACCCCTTAGGTAGGATAGGATGGTTAGAGTGGGATGGAATTTAATATTCCCTTCCCCAGTGTAAAGGCTACAGGGGGCTGAAACTGGATATTTTCCTTCCCCTACTTTGGATAGACTCTGGAAAAAAAAGTAATAATAAAAGCTTAGGTTCTGGCAAAATAGTTTCTCTTGAGAGAACAGGACTTGTTAAGAAGAACAGAATGCTTAGGTGTATTTAGAAATGGTTACTTTTCCTTCACCCAGCCAGAAGCACAGGGGATTTTTTTTTTGATATTTACTGTGAGAACCTGGTGAGCTCTAGAAGGTAAAACTCACAAATGTGAGGTCCTCCCATGACTGACTTCCCCCTGGAGTTTTTAGTTCTCAGAATTGTCCATACTGAGTCTCCAGCAATTCATCAATTACAGCTCAGGTTTTGGTACCCTGGTACTGGTTCCTGTTCATGGGTTTCTGCTCTGGTAAGCTGTGATTCCCTGCATTTGCCTGCCTATCTCTGCAATTTAGGAAGCAGTGGTTTGCCCTGTGGCCTCACGACTCTGGTGGATGTAAGAAGAGCGTTGATTTTTCAGTTTGTTCAGGTTTTTAGTCATCGTTAGGCTGGAGTGATGACTTCCAAGCTTTTTACATGCCAGATGGGAAACTGCTAAATCTTGAGTGTCTTTTTTATATTGATTTATAATACTTTCTTTACATATTGTGGAAAATAAGTCCTTTGTATATATTTTGAAAATGTCTTTTCTTGTTCTTTTACTTTGTCTCAATTTTATTTACGTGACTTGTCATACATATGTTTATGGCTTCCAGGTTACTATCTTACTTAGGAAGTTGTTCTCACTCCCATGATTATGAAACTCATATCTTAAATTTTCCCTAATACATTTATGAACATAAATAAAATTATTTTATTGGAAAAAATTTTTTGAGACAGGATCTTGCTCTGTCACCCAGGCAGGAGTACAGTGGCACAATCATGGCTCACTGCAGCCTCAAATTTCCAGGCTCAAGTGATCCTCCCACCTTAGCCTCCTGAGTAGTTAGGACCACAGGTGTGGGCCTCCATACCTACCTAATTTTTTTATTTTAAAAATTTTCTGTAGAGATGTGGTCTATGTTGAATAGTCTGGTCTTGAATCCCTGAGCTCAAGTGATCTGCCTGCCTTGGCCTCCCAAAGTGCTGGGATTACAGGTATGAGCCACCGCGCCTGGCCCTCCCTCCAATCCTTCTAAGTCTTTGTGTTTATTTACCATTTTCCCTTGGCCTGAAATGCTCTTCCTGTCTTCTAATTAGCTGATTCCTGCCCTTCTTTCAAGGCCCTATTCCATGTAGTCTTTCCTGAACAGTTCAACATGTTCTTAGCCTCTTCTGAAATGCTATCTGATCTGTTGACTTATTTATTTATTTACTGAGACGGAGTCTTGCTCTGTTGCCCAGGCTGGAGTGCAGTGGTGCAATCTCAGTTCAATGCAACCTCTGCCTCCTAGGTTCAAGCGATTCTCCTGCCTCAGCCTCCCAGTAGCTGGGATTACAGGCGCCCACCACCACGCCCAGCTAATTTTTGTATTTTTGGTATAAATGGAGTTTCACCATGTTGGCCAGGCTGGTCTTGAACTCTTGACCTTGTGATCCACCCGCCTCAGCCTCCCAAAGTGCTGGGATTACAGGCATAAGCCACCGTGCCAGCCAATTTATTTTTTATAATTGGTTATCTGACATTTTAATTATCATGTACCTTTGCAAACACTTGTTGAACGCTGACTATGTGTAGGTGTGCCAGGTACTGCCGTCCTCAAGGATCCTTCAGTCTGGTCGGAAAAGAAAACACAGGCGCAACTTAACATAATAAATGTTATGGATTTTCAGCAGGAAGAGGAGTGATTTGTAGATTTATTTAGGGTAGAGCTATTGGGAATCCAGGGGGGATCTTTCTGGAAGAGGTAGATTTTGGCCTAGACCTTGATAGATGAGTAGGATTTGAAATACAAAAATGGGCATTTTAGTCTTTTCATTAAGAATATGAGTTCTTTGGCCGGGCCCGGGGCTCATGCCTGTAATCCCAGCACTTTGGGAGGCTGAGGCGGGCGGATCACGAGGTCAGGAGATCAAGACCATCCTGGCTAACACAGTGAAACCCTGTCTCTACTAAAAATACAAAAAATTAGCCGGGTGTGGTGGTGGGCACCTGTAGTCCCAGCTACTAGGGAGGCTGAGGCAGGAGAATGGCGTGAACCCGGGAGGCGGAGCTTGCAGTGAGCTGAGATCGTGCCTCTGCACTCCAGCCTGGGAGACAGAGCGAGACTCCGTCTCAAAAAAAAAAAAAAAAAAGAGTATGAGTTCTTTGAGAAAAGCAATTTATTGTTCTCTTACCTCTCTCTCTTTGAGCCCCTTTCTCACTTACACTTGGAAGAACACCTTTGGTACAGGTTACATTGAAAACAGAATTCCTAAGAAGCCTTTCTCTCAGGTTCTCTCTCAGAACGAGGAGGTGATCCTAAGGCTGATTTTCTCTACCTGGATCGTGAATTCCCTCCTCTTCCAAGTCTCCCAGGACCTTTCTCCAACAGTTACTTGTCACTCCAGAGGTTTTTGTTGTCTTTGTACAGCACATGCAGAGAGTTGAGTTAATGCTACTGCTTAGTTCTTAACACATGATCATCATCAACCTGTGAGAGGTGTCCCTCTTGTTTGTTTCTTTAGTTCCTGTATCCCATTTCCCACTCTTATTCCTTCCCCTGGTAATAGGCATCCACTCTAATGTAACTGAAATATGCACTTGGATATATATGTATTCTTTTATGTTGTTTGCATGTGTATTGCTAATTTTTAATTTTTATAAATGATATTCTGATATGAAGCTTGTATTAGGTTTGCAGCAGTGAGAAAAAAATCCTTAAATTTAAAATCTTAACAACCAGTAATTGTGGGTGGATACTGAAGTTCTCTTCCTCCATCTTCTCACTTTAGGATCTGGGCTGAAGGAACATACTGGTGAGGGACATGCTATATTTTCTTGCAAAAGGAATGGTAAAAAAAAAAATAGGCAGAATTTGTGATGCTTCTTAAAACTTCAGCTTGAATTGGCATGTGTCACATCTGCTCCCACAAATGATAACTAAACTCAACAATGGGATGAGGAAATATATCCATTGGGAGTATTGGCATTGCAAGTTTTATGGCAACAGGTAGAAGGGAGTGAATTGCTGGGAATAATGCAATGGACTTTAGACCTCTTTGGGTTTTTTGTTTGTTTGTTTTTGAGACAGAGTCTCCCTCTGTCACCCAGGCTGGAGTGCAATGGCGTGATCTCAGCTCACTGCAGCCTCCATCTCCTGGGTTCAAGTGATTCTCCTGCCTCAGCCTCCTGAGTAGCTGGGATTACAGGTGCCACCATGTCCGGCTGATTTTTTTTTTTTTGTATTTTTAGTAGAGACGGGCTTTCACCATGTTGGCCATGCTGGTCTTGAACTCCTGACCTCTTGCAAACTGCCCGCCTCGGCCTCCCAAAGTGCTGGGATTACAGGTGTGAGCCACCGTGCCTGGCCTTTTTTTTTCTTTTTCTTTTTTTTACACTCTCATGTTAAAAAAAAATCTGTCCTTGTTACTATATAGATATGCATAGTTCATTCCTTCAAAGTGTTGCACTGTATTCTGTAGTGATAGCCACCACAATTTGCTTACCTGTTCTCTCAGTGAACATCTAAGTACCTTGAACCCATGCTATCAAAAAATGCCTCCGCAAACATCTTCATACCTGACCTTTAAGAGTGCAAATTTATCTGGGATTGCTTGGTTTTAGGATGCACAGATGCTTAATTTCACTGCAATTTACACTCTCACAACAGTGAATGAGAATTCCCATTTGGGAGGCCGAGGTGGGAGGATTGCTTGAGCCCAGAAGTTGGAGATCAGCCTGGGTGACATAGGAAAATCCCGTCTCTAAAAAAAACGGTAAATAAAGGGCCAGGCGCAGTGGCTCACGCTTGTAATCCCAGCACCTTGGGAGGCCGAGGCAGGCAGATAACGAGGTCAGGAGATCCAGACCATCCTGGTTGACACGGTGAAACCCTGTCTTTATTAAAAATACAAAAAAATTAGCCAGGCATGGTGGCGAGTGCCTGTAGTCCCAGCTACTCGAGAGGCTGAGGCAGGACAATGGTGTGAACCCGGGAGTTGGAGCTTGCAGTGAGCCGAGATTGCGACACTGCACTCCAGCCTGGGCGACAGAGCGAGACTCTGTCTCAAAAAAAAAAAAAAATACAGTAAGTAAATAAAGAAGGAAGGAGTCTTCCCTTCCATAGTGCAATGTCACTAAACACTCTTTAGTTATTTACAACATTTACAAAACAAGGCAGGTAAGGCAGGTAAGGCAGGTAAGGAAGAAGGCCAATCTAATCAAGGAAACAAAGGTTTTGGCTGCCTGTCATGTGACTCAGGTGCCATAATTGTGTTCCCTTAAGGCTCAAAATATTTCAGAGTTTGTTTGTGTGTGTGTGTTTTTTTGTCGTTGTTGTTTGTTTGTTTGAGACAGAGTCTTGCTCTGTCACCCAGCCTGGAATGCAGTGGAGCAATCTCGGCTAACTGCAACCTCTACCTCCCTAGTTGAAATAATTCTCCAGCCTCAGCCTCCCAAGTAGCCGGGATTACAGGCGTGCACCACCCTGCCCAGCTAATTTTTTTATTTTTGGTAGAGACAGAGTTCCACCATGTTGGCCAGGCTGGTCTCAAACTTCTGAGCTCAAGTGATTTGCCCGCCTCGGCCTCTCAAAGTGGTGGGATTATGGGCGTGAACTACTGCACCTGGCCAGATTTTGTTTTTAAAAAATTTTTTATATGAATCGCCTACCAACAGCTTAGATTTTTTTTTTTTTGAGACAGAGTCTCTCTATGTCACCCAGGCTGGAGTGCAGTGGTGCAATTTCGGCTCATTGCAACCTCTGTCTCCTGGGTTCAAGCAATTCTTGTGCCTCAGCCTCCTGACATAGCTGGGATTACAGGCATGTGCCACCATGCCCAGCTAATTTTTGTAATTTTAGTAGAGACAGGGTTTCACCATGTTGGCCAGGCTGGTCTTGAACTCCTGGCCTCAAGCAATCCACCCGCCTCAGCCTCCCAAAGTGCTGGGATTACAGGCGTGAGCCACCACACCCAGCCCAGCTTAGATTTTGAATTACTTATTTCCACAAACTACTTCAATACTTATACTGTTTTTCACTTTAGTATTCAATAAATTACATGAGATATTCAACACTTTATTATAAAATAGGGATTGTGTTAGATGATTTTGTCCAACTGTAGGCTAATGTGTTCTGAGCACATTTAAGGTAGGCTACACTAAGCAATGAGATGTTCAGCAGATTAGGTGTCTTAAATATATTTTTGACATGGTATTTTAAATTTATGATAGGTTTATTAGGAGGTAACCCTGCTATCATAAATTGAGAAGCATCTGTATATATTTCTTATTATATCACACCTTTGTAATCACATTTATATTCTCTTTGCTCCCTCCCCCAATCCCCAGGCAACCACGAATCTTTTATTTACTGTATCTTATCTTGCATTTATAGAATTTTAAATAAACAGAATCATATAGCGTGTACGGATTTTAAATGTCTTCTTTCACTAGCATAATTGAGATTCATTCATGTAGCTGCATTCTTTTTATTGTTGAATAGTATTCCACTGTATGGATATATCACAGTTTACTTATCTATTCACTTGTTGATGGCTATTTGGGTAATTACAAGTTTTTGGCTATGACATGTAAAACTGTTATGAACATTATTTTACAGCCTTTGCATAGAATATACCCTCATTTCTTTTGAGTAAATACCTAGGCATGGGATAACTGAATCATGTGGCAGGTTAATGTATGTTTTTTAAAGAAACTATCGAAATATGTTCCAAAGTTGTTGTATCATTTATACTCCCATTTGCAGTTCTAGCTGCTCTACGTTCTCGTCAACATGTAATATAAAAATTTCATTTAATCTTAGGCTTTCTAGTACGTATGTATTGCTATCTCATTGTGGTTTTAATTTGCATTTCCCTAATGACTAATGATCTTTTCATTTGCCTACTGTATGTCTTTTTTGAAGTTTCTAGTAAAATATTTCCCCTATTTTTATTGGGTTGTTTTTTTTCTTGTTAACTTTAGAAAGTTCTTTATATGTTCTGGATATAAGTCTTTTATCAAATGTGTGATTTGAAAGTATATTCTGCTAGTTAATGGCTTGTCTTTTCATTCTTTTAATAATGTTTTTTGAACAGCAGAAGTTTTAAATTTTGATAAAGTCCAATTTATCAATTGGTTCTTTATGGGTAGTGTTTTTGGTATGTTCTTTTTTTCTGTTTTGTTTTTGAGACAGGATCTGGCTCTGTTGCCCAGGATGGAGTGCAGTGGTGTGACCTTGGCTCATTACAACCACTGCCTCCAAAGCTCAAGCCAACCTCCCACATCAGACTCCTGAATAACTGGGACTACAGGCACTTACCACCATGTCCAACTAATTAAATTTTTTTTTGTAAAGATGGGGTCTCGAACTCCTGAGCTCAAGGGATCCACCTGCCTTGGCCTCCCAAAGTGCTAGGATTACAGTCATGAGCCACAGTGCCCAGCCTCGGGTGTGTGTGTGTGTGTGTGTGTGTGTGTGAGTGTGTGTGTGTGTGTGTGTTAAAAACTCATTATGTTGCCCAGGCTGGTCTTGAACTCCTGGGCTCAAGCAATCCTCCCAGCCTTCCAGTAGGCTGGGGTTTTATCAGATCAAACCCAACAATATATAAAAAGATAATACATAAATGACCAACTGAGTTTATGGCAGGAATGCATAATTGGTTTAATATTTGAAAATCAATCAATATATTTCACCATATTAACAAGTCAAAAAATCCCATATGATCATGTCAATGAATTCAGAAAAAGTAGCTGGGATTAGAGGCACATGCCACTGGGCCTGGCTGCTTTTGGTATATTAAGAGAAATCGTTACCTAACCCAAGGTTACAAAGATTTTCTGTTATGTTTTCTTCTAGAAGTTTTACAGTTTTTTTAGGTTTTACATTTAGGTCGAAAATATATCTTTAGTTAATTTTTGTATATGGTGTGATGTATGGATCAAAGCTTAGTTTTTGCATATAGATATCCAGTTGTTTCAGCACCATTTATTGAAAAGATTACGCTTTCTCCATTGAATTGCTTTTGCACCTTTGTCAAAAAAATAAACTAAGCACATATTTGAGAGACTGTTTCTGGACTCTTCATTCTGTTTGATTTATATGGTGCTATAGTTCTTTATTTCTATTCCAATAAAACGCAGTCTTCATGACTATAACTTTTTTTTTTTTTTTTGAGACAGAGTCTCACTTTGTCGCCCAGGCTGGAATGCAGTGGCACAATCTTGGCTCACTGCAACCTCTGCCTCCTGGGTTCAAGCAATCCTCGTGCCTCAGCCTCCTGAGTACCTGGGATTACAGGCACCTGCCACCATGCCCGGCTAATTTTTGTATTTTTAGTAGACATGGGGTTTTGACATGTTGGGCAGGTTGGTCTCGAACTCCTGACCTCAGGTGATCTGCCAGCATTGGCCTCCCAAAGTACTGGGATTACAGGCATGAGGCATCATGCCCCCCGGCCTGATGACTATAACTTTATAAAAAGCTTTGAAGTTAGATAGTGACATTTTCTAATTTGTTTTTATTATTCAAAGTTGTTTTGGTTATGTTAGGTCCTTTGCATTTCCATACAAATTTTAGAGTTAACTTGTCAATTTCTACAAAAAAGCTTGTTGGAATTTTCACTGGGATTGCATTAAATCTATATATGAATTATTTGGAGAGAACTGAATTCATAAACATATTGTCTTCTGATTTATAAACACAGTATATCTCTCCGTTTATTTAGAACTTCAATTTGTCTTAGCAATGACTTGTAGTTTTTGTGTGTAAGTCTTGCACATCTCCTGTCAGATATCTTTACATTTAGTATTTTTGATGCTATTATAAATAGTATTATTTATTAATTTCTACTTCCATTGCTAATATAAAGAAATAAAACTTTTTTTTTTTTTTGAGAGGGAGTCTTGCTGTGTCACCCAGGCTGGAGTGCAGTGGTGTGATCTTGGCTCACTGTAACCAGTTTTTATATATTGATATTCTGTTCTATAACCTTGCTAAACTCACTTTTTAGTTTAGTAGCTTTTTAAAAAATAGAATCCACCAGATTTTCTACTTAAATATGTTGTCTGCAAGTGAAGACAGTTTTACTTCTCACTTTCCAATATGGATACCTTTTATTTCTTTTCCTTGTTTGACTGCATTGGCTAGTACCTCCACAATAATAAAAGTAGTGAAAATTAATATTCTTTTTTTTTTTTTTTGAGAGGGAGTCTTGCCCTGTCGCCCAGGCTGCAGTGCAGTGACATGATCTCGGCTCAGTGCAACCTCTGCCTCCCAGGTTCAAGCAATTCTCCTGCCTCAGCCTCTCAAGTAGCTGGGATTACAGGCACCTGCCACCACACCTGGCTAATTTTTGTATTTTTAGTAGAGACAGAGTTTCACCATGTTGGCCAGGCTGGTCTTGAACTCCTGACCTCAGGAGATCCACCTGCCTCGGCCTCCCAAAGTGCTGGGATTACAGGCGTGAGCCACTGCGCCTGGCCTGAAAGTGAATATTCTTATTTTATTTCTAATCTTGGGGAAAGCACTTAGTCTTTCATTGTTAGATTTGATGTAAGCTGTAGGTTTTTCCTTGATGTCCATTATCAGATTGTGGAAGTTCCTTTCTATTTCTGGCTTGCTGAGTTTTTATCTGAAATGAATGTTGGATTTTGCCAAATGCTTTTGATGAATTTATTGACATGATCATATAGTTTTCTTTTCTGAATTGTTAATATGGTGAAATATATCAATTGATTTTCAAATTTTAAACCAACCTTGCATTCCTGACATAAGCCCCAGTTAGTCATTTATGTATTATCTTTTTACATTGTTGGGTTTAGTTTGGTAAAATTTTGTTAAGATTTTTTGCATGATAGATTTTGATTTGTAGTTTTCTTGCCATATTATTGTTGCTTGGACTCATTTAATGAGTTTGGAAGTGTTCCAACTTCTTCAATATTCTGGAAGAATTTTTGTAGAAATTTTTTTAAAATGTAGGGGCCAGCTGGGCAGAGTGGCTCACTACTAAAAATACAAAAATTAGCCGGGTGGGGTGGCGGGCACCTGTAATCCCAGCTATTCAGGAGGCTGAGGCAGGAGAATTGCTTGAACCCAGAAGGTGGAGGTTGCAGTGAGCTGAGATTGTGCCACTGCACTCCTGCTTGGGCGACAGAGAAAGACTCCATCAAAAAAAAAAAAAATGTTTGCAGGATTCACCAATGAAACCATCTGGGTGAGAAGTTCCTTTGTAGAAAGTTTTAAACTAAGAAGTCAATTTCTTTAATAGGTACAGGACTAGTCAGATTACCTATTTCTTCTTGGCTTAGTTTTGGTGCTTTGTGTCTTTCACAGGATTTTTTCATTTGATATAAGTTGTTGAATTTATTGGCATAAAATTTTTCATTATATTTCCTTATTTTTCTTTAATATCGGTACAATCTGTAGTGATGACATATCTCTTTCCTGACATTGATCATTTTATCTTTTATTCCTGATCACTCTAGCTAGTGTTGATCTCAGAGAACTAGCTTTTGGTTTCACTGATTTTTCCCTATTGTTTTTCTGTTTTCCATTTCATATATTTCTGATCTGATCTTTATTGTGTTATTTCTTTTGTTTACTTTGGGTTTAATTTGCTATTCTTTTTCTATTTTCTCCAACACTCCACAGCCTTATTGAGGTGTAGTTGATAATTTAAAATTGTGTATATTTAAGGTGGATAACTTGATGATTTGATATCCATATACATTGTGAAATATTTACAAGCTAATTAACACATTCATCACCTCATATCATTACTGTTTTCTGTGTGTGTGTGTGTGTGTGTGTGTGTGGCAAAAACACTTAAGATCTACCCTCTTAGCAAAGTTTGAGTATTACAATATTGTTAACTATATTCACAGTGTTGCACATTAGGTCTCCGGAACTTATTCATCCTGCATAACTGAAACTTTGTACCCCTTGACCAACATCTCCCCATTTCCTCCTCCCCTTGGCCCCTGGTAACCACCATTCTACTTTCTGTTTCTAAAAGTTTGATGATTTTCAATTCCACATATAAGGGAGCTCATACATTACTTGTCTTTCTGCATCTGGCTTATTTCACTTAGCAAAATGTCCTCCAGGTTCATCCTTATTGTGCAAATGGTATGATTTCCTTCTTTTTTAAAGCTGAGTAATATTCCATTGTATTTGTGTGTGTATCACATTTTCTTTATTCATTCATCCATTAATGGATATTCAGGTTGTTTCCATATCTTGACTATTTGAATAATGCTTGAAATGAACATGGGAATGCAGGTATCTCTTTAAGGTCTTGATTTCTTTCCTTTGGATGTCTACCCGGAAATGGAATTGCTGGATCATAAAGTATTCTATTTTTATTTTTTTGAGGAACCTCCATACTGTTTTCTATAATGGTTGTACCAATTTATGTTCCCACCAACAGTGTATGAGTTCTTTCTCCTCCTGTGTCCTCACCAACATTTGTTATCATGTCTTTTTTTTTTTTTTAAGACTGGGAATGGGACCTCACCCTATCACCCAGGCTGGAGTGCAGTGGCATGATCAAAGCTCACTGCTGCAGTCTGAACTCTGGGTCTCAAGCAATCCTCCCACCTCAGCCTTCTGAGTAGCTGGGACTACAGGCACATGCCAGGCATGGAGTTTGGTGATTTAAAAAATTTAAATTTAAATTTAAAAAATTTTGGGGGCCAGGCACAGTGGCTCACACCTGTAATCCCAGCACTTTGGGAGGCCCAGGTAGGTGAATCACTTGAGTCCAGGAGTTTGAGACCAGTCTAGGCAATGTAGTGAAACCCTGTCTCTACAAAAACAAAAAAAAATTAGCCACTCAGGAGGCTGAGGCAGGAGGATCATTTGAGCCTGGGAAGTGGAGGTTGCAGTGAGCTGAGACTGCACCACCAAACTCCAGCCTGGGTGACAAGTGAGACCCTCTTCTCTCTCTCTCTCTCTATATATATATGTATATCTATATTATATATAGATATAATTTTTGGAGACAAAATTATTGTATATAAAAATGATATATAAAATTTATTATATAAATTATTATATAAAATTGTTAAAATTATTATATAAAATTATATATATCTAATTTTTGGAGACTAAGTCTCACTATGTTGCCCAGGTTGGTCTTGAACTCCAGGGCTCAAGTGATCCTCCCACCTCAGTCTCCTGAATAGCTGAATTTATAAGTGCAAGCCACCATACCCGGCTTTTGTCTTTTTGATAATACTAATTCTAACAGGTGTGAGGTGACATTTCATTTGATTTGCATTTCTCTGATGATTTCATATACTTATTGGCCATCTGAATGCCTTCTTTTGAGCAATGTCTATTCAGGTCCTTTACTCATTTTAAAATATGGTTATTTATTTTTTAAATTTATTCTCTTTCTTTCTTTCTTTCTTTCCTTCCTTCTTTCTTTCTTCTTTTTTTTTGCTATTCAGTTGTATGAGTTCCTCATATATTTTAAATGTTAACCTCTTATCAGATACATGGTTTGAAAATATTTTCTCCCATTCCTTAGACTGCCTTTTTTCTCTGTTGTTTCCTTTGCTGTGCAGAAGCTTTTTAGTTTGATGCAGTCCCATTTGTCTATTTTTGCTTCTGTTGCTTGTGCTTTTTGTGTCATAACAAAAAAAAAATCATTTCCCAGACCAATATCAAGAAAATGTTCCCCTATGTTTTCTTCTAGGAGTTTTATGGTTTTAGCTTTTAAGCTTAGGTCTTTAATTCTTTTTGAGTTGATTTTTTTATATAGTGTGAGACATGGATCCAGTTTCATCCTTCTGCATTTGTATATCCAGTTTTCCCAACACTATTTATTGAGGAGATGATCCTTTTCCAATTGTGTGTTATTGGCATCCTTGTTGAAGATCAGTTGACTATAGATGCATGGATTTGTTTCTGGGAGCTCTATTCTGTTCCTTTGCTCTATATATTGTTTTTATGCAAGTACCATACTGTTTTGATTACTATAGTGTGTGTGTGTGTGTGTGTGTGTGTGTGTGTGTGTGTGTGTATCTATGTTGCCCAGGCTGGAGTGCAGTGGCTATTCACAGGTGCAATCATAGCACACTGCAGCCTCAAACTCCTAGGGGGAAGCATCCTCCTGCCTCAGACTCCACTCCCAGGTAGCTGGGACTACCCTGTATCTGGCTATAATAAATTTCAAAATTGGGAAGTATAGTTCATCCAGCCTTGTTCTTGCTTAGGATTGCTTTGGACATTCTAGGTCTTTTGTCATCCCATGTGAATTTTAGGATTCTATTGTCTATTTCTGTAAAGAATACCATTGGGATTTTGATAGGGATGGCGTTAAATCTGTAGATCACTTTGGGTATGAACATTTTACCAATATTTTTTCAATCTATGGACATGTGATGTCTTTTTAATTTATCTATAATGTTATTTAATTTCCTTCAATGTTTTATAGTTTTAGTGTACAAGTCTTTTTGGCTAAGTTTATTCCTCAATATTTTATTCTTTTTGTTGCTAATGGGAATGGGATTGTTTCCTTAATTTTCTTTCTGAATAGTTTGCTGTTTGTGTCTAGAAATGTGACTAGGGCTGGGCATGGTGGCTAATGCCTGTAATTCCAGTGCTTTGGGAGGGTGAGGCAGGAGGATTGCTTGAGGCCAGGAGTTTGAGACTAGCCTGGGCAACATAGCAAGACCCTGTCTCTACAAAAAAATAAATAAAAAATTAGCAGGGCTGGTGGCACGTGCCTGTAGTCCCAGATTATCAGTAGGCTGAGGCAGGACGATTGCTTGAGTCCAGAAGTTTAAGACTACAGTGAGCTATGATAACATCACTGCACTCCAGCCTGGGTGACAGAGCAAGGCTCTGTCTCAAAATTTTTTTTGTGATTATTATTATTTTTTGACACAGAGTCTTGTTCTGTCATCCAGGTTGGAGTGTAGTAGCACAATCACAACTCACTGCAGGCTTGACCTCTTGGGTTCAAACTATTCTCCCACATCAGCCTCCCAAATAGCTGGAACCACAGGCATGCACCACCATTTAAATTAGCCTGGCTAATTTTAATTTTTTTTTTTTTTGAGATGGAGTTTTCACTCTTGTTGCCCAGGCTGGAGTGCAATGGCACAATCTCAACTCACTGCAACCTCTGCCTCCCAGGTTCAAGCGATTCTCCTGCCTCAGACTCCCAAGTAGCTGGGATTACAGGCATGCACCATCATACCCGGTTAGTCTTTTGTATTTAGTAGAGATGGGGTTTCACCATGTTGGTCAGGCTGGTCTCGAACTCCTGACCTCAAGTGATCTGCCTGCCTCTGCCTCCCAAGATGCTAGGATTACAGACGTGAGCCACCATGCCCGACTAATTTAAAAAAATTTTTGTAGATATGGGGGTCTCCTTATGTTGCCCAGGCTGGTCTTGAACTCCTGGACTCAAGCAATTCTCTTGACCTGGCCTCCCAAAGTGCTAGGCTTATGGGCATGAGCCACCATGCCTGGCCTGATTAATTTTTTTATGTTGATTTTTATACCCCACAAATTTACTGAATTCATTTATTGGTTCTAACAGTTTTTTCATGGAGTCTTTTGTGTTTTCTGTGTACATGATCACACCATCTGCAAACAAGGATAAGTTTACTTCTTTTTTGTTTGGATGGCTTTTTCTTGTCTCATTGCTCTGGCTAGGACTTCTAGTACTATGTTGAAAAGAAGTGGTGAAAGTGGGCATCCTTGCCTTGTACAATATCTTAGAAGGAAAGCTTGTAGTTTTTCCCCATTGGTTATGATATTAGCTGTGGACTTTTCATAATGGCCTTTATTATTTTAGGGTAAGTGTCTTCTGTACCTCTTTTGTTGAGAGTTTTAGTCATGAATAGATATTCAATTATGCCAAACGTTTTTTCTGCATCTATTGAGATAATCACATTTTTTCTTTAGCTAATTTTTACATTTTTTGTACAGACCGGTCTCACTATGTTGCCCAGGCTGGTCTTGAACTCCTGGGCTCAAGTGATCCTCCTGCCTTGGCCTCCCAATGTGCTAGGGTTACAGGCATAAGCTACAGTGCTCAGTCACTCTTCTGGTTTTGGAACTCCCAAATACATATATTGATTTCCGTGATGGTATTCCATAAATCCCATAGGCTTTCTTTACTGTTTTCCATTCTTTTTTCTCTTTTGTCTGTTGACTGGATAATTTCAAATGATGTGTCTTCAGGTTCACAGATTTTTTTTTAATTATTTTGCTTGATCAAGTATGCTGTTGAAATTCTCTATTGTATTTTCAATTTCATTCATTGTATTCTTCAACTCCATAATTTGTTTGGTCATTTTAAAATGATTTCTATCTCTTTCTTGAACTTTTAATCTGTTCTTGTATTGCTTTTCTGGTTTCACTGAATTGCCAGTGTCTTCTTGTAGCCACCAAGCTTCCTTAAACAATTATTTTGAATTATTCTTTAGGTGGTTCATAGATCTATATTTCTTTGGGGTTAATTACTGAAAAATTATTGTGTTCCTTTGGTGGTGTAATATTTCCTTGATTTTTTATGTTTCTTTAGCCTTGTAGTGATGTCTGCATGTTTGAAGTAATAGCCACCTCTTCCAGACTTTATGGACTCACTTCAATAGGGAAAGACCATTTATAAGTGGGCATGAAGATGCTGTCTGAGTTGGGCGTGGTGGTTCTAGCTCTGGGAAGCCACAGCATCAGCTCCAACTCCATGGTGGGTACAGCAGCATACTCTCTATAAAGCTCCATCAGCTGAGGCCAGCATGGCCAATGGCTCCGGAGGCCCTCAGCAGCCAAGGCTGTGGGTGTACACAGTGGCAGAAAAAGTTGCTTGGGTACTCTAAATATAAAGACATGTATAGGGTAAATTATTATTGACTACCCCACCCAAATGCAACAGCAAAGGCTGCTGACATTTTCCTGTTCTCTTATTCCTGCTTGGGAGGACTTCACAGCTGATGGGATCCCTTTTTGTGCCAGATTCACAGTGCAGGTGCGCTCATGTTGGTAGTGGTGCTGGTATTTGATGCTTGGGTGCACACAGAACAGCCATGGCTCTGTGATCTGGGGTATAGGTGTGCCCATGGCAGTGGTGGTGCCAGTGTCAGAGTGTCCATCATACATGTAGCAGCCTTGGCTCTGGGGTCTAGAGCATACCTGCAATTGTGAGAGGGTGAGTTGGCAATCTTGGCCACTGGGGACACAGCAGCTTCTTCTCCAGGGGGACACAGCAGCATGGACCCTGGAAAGCTCTGTCAGTTGAAATCATCACTGGTGGAAACTACAGGGGTCCTCAGTGGTAAAAGTCAATGTTTGCATTGGTGGCAAAGGATGCTGGGGTCCTCCTGCTCTCCTTTTCTCCCACAGGTGGAGGTTGTGGGTTGTGTCCAGGAGATACCTCTTGGTGCAAAGCTGTGCTTGGACTGGGGGATGGGGTGGAGTAGGTAAGATACTTTCTGTATTTTTTAATATGGCTATCTTGGTTTGTGTGCTCCTCTGGGTTGCTGTAAGTTTTTCATTGTACTCTGCAGCTCTCCCAGAGCTATTTTGGTTGGTATGTAGTTGTTTATTCGTTGTTTTTCTCAGTGGGGGATGAGCATTACCTTCTCATCCACCATCTTGGTGATGTCATTTGGACTTCTATTTGCTTAACTGATTTTATATCTTTCTTCTTTTTTAATATAGGCATTTAGTGTTATAAATTTCTCTTTACGTACTCAATCTGTGTCCCATAAATAATGATATGTTACATTTTCCTTTTCATTCAGTTCAAATTATTTTCTAATTTCTCCTTTAATTTCCTTTGACCCATGGGTTATTTGGAAGTGTGTTGTTTTCCAAATATTTAGGGATATCCCAGAGACCTGCATTTTATTTACTCTAATTGAATTCCATTGTGGCCGAACATAATTTGCATGATTTAGATCTTTTAAAATGTATTGAGACTTTTCAGTAGCCAAAAATATTGTCTATCATTGTAAATGTTCTGTGTGTGCATTAAAAAATAATATGTATTCTGTTGCATTTGGGTGGGGTAGTCAATAATAATTTACCTTATACATGTCTTTATATTTAGAGTGGATTTCTTGTGGGCAGCATATTTTTGGGTGTTTGTCTTTAAAATACTGGACAATCTCTGCCTTTAATTGAGTTGTTTAGGCTATTTAAATTGTAAGTGATTATTCATATAGTTAGCTTAAATCAATAATCTTATTTTTCTACCATCTGTTCTTTGTTCTTCTTTCCTTCTTATAGATTATTTTTATGACTCTATTTTTATCTTCTTTGTTGCCTTATTAGTTTTGTTTTGCTTTTTAAATGGTTGCTTTATGGCTTATTGTGTACATCTTTAACTTATTGTGGTCTAGCTTCATGTGATATTATGCTGATGCATTTACAGAATAAGAATCTTACTACAGTATATTTCCATTTCTCTTCCTTCAGTGTTTGTGCTATCATTGTCATACGTTTTATTTCTACATACGTGAAAAACCCCACAATACACTGTGATAACTCTTTAGAGAGATTCAAATATTTAAAGAAAAGTTATTGTTCTTTAAATCTCTTTAAAATGGGTAAATCTTTCATATTTACCCATATGCCTACCATTTTTGATGCTCATCATTCCTTTGTATAGATGCAGATTTGTTATTAGTTTTATTTTGCCTGAACTACTTCCTTTAGTATTTCTTGTACTGCAGTTCTGCTGATGAGGAATTCTTTCATCATGTGCATGCTTGAGAAATATCTTTATTTTGCTTTTTGTGTGTGTGGGCAAATCTCACTTTAATTGCAAATGATTTTATTTACAGCACACCCAATAATGAACCAACAGGAGAGATGATGACTCTCACACATCAAGGAAAGCAATCTGTATTAGTCCATTCATGTATTGCTGTACAGAAGTACCTGAGACTGGGTAATTTATAATGAAAAGAGGTTTAACTGTCTCCTGGTTCTGTTGGCTGTACAGGAAGCATGATGCTAGAATCTGCTCCATTTCTGGGGAGGCCTCAGGAAACTTAACAATTGTGGTGGAAAATGAAGGGGTAGCAGGCACATCACATGGCCAAAGCAGGAGCAAGAGAGAGAGCTGGGGGTGTGTGTGGGGGATTGCTACACACTTTTAAACAACCAGATCTCTCAAGAACTTACTCATTATCATGAGAACAGCACCAAGGGTGCTAAGCCATTCATGAAGGATCCATGCTCATGATCCAATCACCTCCCACCAGACTCCATCTCCAACATTGGAGGTCACAATTCGACATGAGATTTGGGTGGGGATACAGATTGAAACCATATCACGATCCTCATTTTTCTGAATGGTGTTTCACATTTTTAAAAGTGACTATTGCCATTGCTTTTGAAAGGTATTTTCACTGGGTTTAGAATTCTAGGTTGACAGTTTTTTTCCTCAGTAGTCTACCACTAACTGCTCCACTGTCTTCAGGATTGTGTCATTACTAATGAGAAATCTCATGTTCTTTTATGTTTGTTCATCTGTATGTAATAGCTTTTTTTCCTCTGGTTGTTTTAAAAGTGTTCTCTTGGCTGGGCATGGTGGCTCACGCCTGTAATCCCAGCCCTTTGGGAGGCGGAGGCAGGCAGATCATGAGATCAGGAGATTGAGACCATCCTGGCTAACACGGTGAAACCCCATCTCCACTAAAAATACAAAAAAAAATTAGTCAGATGTGGTGGCTCAAACCTGTAGTCCCAGCTACTTGGGAGGCTGAGGCAGGAGAATCGCTTGAACCCAGGAGGTGGAGGTTGCAGTGAGCCGAGATTGTGCCACCGCACTCCAGCCTGGGTGACAGAGTGAAACTACATCTCAAAAAAAAAAAAAAAAAGCATTCTCTTTATCGTAGGTTTTAGGCTATTTGATTATGATGTTTCTTTTTCTTTTCCTCTTTTTTTTTTTTTTTTTTTTTTTTTTGAGACAGAGTCTCTCTCTCTGTCACCCAGGCTGGAGTGCAGTGGCCCAATCTTGTCTCACTGCAAGCTCTGCCTCCCGGGTTCACGCCACTCTCCTGCCTCAGCCTCCTGAGTAGCTGGGACTACAGCCACCCGCCACCACGCCCGGCTAATTTTTTTTTTTTTTTTTTGTATTTTTAGTAGAGACGGGGTTTCACTGTGTTAGCTAGGATAATCTCGATCTCCTGACCTCATGATCCACCCGCCTCGGCCTCCCATAGTGCTGGGATTACAGGTGTGAGCCACTGCGCCCAGCCGATTATGATGTTTCTTGTTGCAGTTTCCTTCATGTTTCTTATGTTTATATTTATTGGCTTTTTTTGTATCTGTGAATTTATTGTTTTCATCAAATTTGGAAAATCTTGGCTATTATTTGTTCAAATATTTTTCTTTGGGGATGCTGATTAAACTTACATTAGGTCACTTGAATGTGACCCAAAGCTCACTGATACTTTGTTCATTAAAAAAAATTTTCTTATGTTCTGTGTTTTATTATGGATTGCTTTTATTAATATTTCTTCATATTTAATAATCATTTCTTCCACAATGTGTAATCTGTTGCTAATCTCATCCATTTTTTTTAAATCTCAGATACTGGGATTTTCATCTCTAGAAGTTTGGTTTTAGTTTTTCTGCATCTTTCATGTCTCTAGTTACCAAACTAAATCTTTTCCCTATCTCCTTGAATATACAGTACAGTTATAATAGCTATTTTAATGTAATTGTCTGCTATTTCTGTCACTGTGTTATTCTGACCAGCTTGCCTTCCCTCTCTCCCTCCCTCCCTCTTTTCCTTCCTTTCTTCCTTCCTTCCTTCCTTCCTTTCCTCTCCCTCCCTCCTTCCCTCCCTCTCTCCTGTCCCTCCTGCCCTCCCTTCCTCCCTCTCTCTTTCTTTTCCTTCCTTCCTTTTTTTCTTTCTTTCTTCCTTTCCCTTCCTTCCTTCCTTCCTTCCTTCCTTTCCTCTCCCTCCCTCCTTCCCTCCCTCTCTCCTGTCCCTCCCGCCCTTCCTTCCTCCCTCTCTCTTTCTTTTCCTTCCTTCCTTCCTTCCTTTTTTCTTTCTTTCTTTCTCTCTTTTTTCCTTTTCCTTCCTTCCTTCCTTCCTTCCTTCCTTCCTTCCTTCCTTCCTTCCTTCTTTCCTTCCCTCCCTCCCTCCTTTCTTTCTTTCTCTCTTTCTTTTCTTTCTTTCTTTTCTTTTTCTTCCTTTCCTTTCTTTCCTCTCTCTCCCTTTCTCCCTCCTTCCCTCTCTCTCTATCCCCTTCCCTCCCCTTCCTCCCTCCCTCCCTCCCTCTTTCTCTTTCTCTCCTTCTTTTCTTTTTTAGCATTGCTTTGTTGCCCAGGCTAGAGTGCAGTGGCATGATCACAACTCACGGCAGCATCAATCTCCCAAAGCTCAAGTGATCCTCCCACCTCAGCCTCCTGAGTAGCTGGGACTCCTGGCACACACCACCACACCCAGCTAAATTTTGTATTTTTTGTAGAGACAAGGTTTCTCCATGTTGCCCAACCTGGAGTAATTTTCAAGGACTGAGTTTTCTTCTAATTATTTGCCATATTTTTCTACTTCTTTGTAATTTTTTATTGGATGCCACACATTGTGATTTTTACCTTTTGACTGCTGGATATTTTTGTTTTCCTATACATATTCTTGAGCTTTATTCTGAGACATAATCACTTAGAAACAGTTTTATCCTTTTGAGTCTTTTTTTTTTTCATTGGTTGGGGGTTGGTGGGAACAGAGCATCATTTATTCTAGGGCTTATTTTGGCCCACTATAGAGACAAAACTCTGAAGACTCTATGAATGTGGCTGCAAATTATGAGATTTTTCATTTTTTGCTAATGAGAACAGAAACTACTCCCAGTCCCATGAGATCTCTGAGTAGTTTCTTCTAATCCTTTTGGGTGGTTCTCTCATTGGCCTTGGGTAGTTTCCTCATAGATTTGCTGATTAGCCCTTAGTTGAAGACTCCAGGGTAGGCCTCTCACATCCTCTGGTGATCTCTCTCATTGAAGCTGTTTTACCTCCAATACTCTTCCCTTCCAAGACTCCCAGCTTTACCCCCTCAATTTAAGGAGATCATGAGGCCATGCCTGGATTTCTCCTTCCTGTTGGGGGGCAATTATAAGACTCACTTTCTTTCCCATCTGTGTCCTTTGTTGTCTGATAGTCAATGTCTTTAATACATTTGGCTTAATGTTTAGTTTTTTTTTAGGTGTGAGAATAAATCCAGTTCCTGTTACTCTATTTTGAAGTCAGAAGTAGAATTCTTGAAAATAAAAAAATATATATATCTTTTGACTTCATACTTCTTGATTACATTTTCATATGTATGCTGCATTTATAATTATGTACACTGCATCACTGAGCAGTTTCCTTAGCAAGAGATAAATTTTGTTTTGGCTAGGCATTAATAAGAAATTAATTGCCCACTTACAATTTTCCACAGCTGAGAACTAGATGAATTTTCTATAGATGTGTTCTGGCTCCACATATTCCAAACTTGTTTCTCCTTCGCTTCCCACTTTACTTTTAGTGCCAGATACTATAGGGTATATTCCTAGAATACAACCTTTGGCACTGCTGCTTCATGTCTTTATGTTAGGTCAGGCAGCACATGGATTGATGGGAGTATTTCTAGAAGCTATTCCTATTGGCATGGCTAGCATAAACTCATGGAAGTGACAGCAAACCACAGAAATCTCTCAAAAAACCGAGATAGGGGTTCAAAATGGCTGACTAGAGACATTGGACACTTACGCTTTACAGAAGGAATCAATAATTGTGAATAGATAATCATACCTCCAATAGAACATGTAGGAGAGAACATTGGAGTTCAACAGAGAAGTTATGGGAAATACCTGAGGCACAGATGGAGCAGGAAGTGAGTGGTCAACTCAGCCAAGGTTGGCCATGAGAATCCCTCTGCTATACACATCCCTGCTGCAGACTGCTGCAGTCCTAGCCATGAGAGAGCTCCTCTACCCATACAAACTCTTGAGACTAGTGTGGGTGGTGGTCTGGAGGCCCTGTCAGGGCATCGCACCAGACAGGGGACTCATGCAGGGTCACATGCTTCCCCAAGACATACGTGGCTGCAGCACAGCACCATTGTGAAAGCACAGCTACCACTGGACTGCATCCTGCCCTGGGAAGCACACCCTCCTATGTCCACATTTCAGGATCCCCCGCTGATATCCCTTAGTGTCCACTCAGAGGGTTACAGTGGCACAGCACTGGCTGGACCCAAAGGTGCACAGGGTCCCCAGTACCCTGGGTCACATGAACTACTACTCCTCAGGGAAAGGATGGTGCCACACACCAAGGATGAAGCCCCTGGGACACAGTCACAGTAAACCAGAGCACACACTTTCCAGACCCTTTGAGAAGCGACCGTGCCCCCAGCAGTGGCACAGACTCTATTCTGGGGCTCATAATCGGAATTCCTTCCACCCATCCCACCACCTCCCCTTCCTGCCCCACACCCACACAAATGCAGCAGTTTCTGCCACCAGGAGCCCAGGTGGGTGAGCCTGAGAGCTGACTGTCTGGGGCCTGGGGCAGTGATCCTACCCCCACTGGTGGAACAACCTCAGTGCTTAGGCTCGTGCATAGAGAGCGGACGCCTTTCCCCCATTTGTACACCGTAGCAGCATGATTTATTATTGATTTATTATTTATTTATTTATTTAGAGACAGAGTCTCACTCTGTCACCCAGGCTGGAGTGCAGTGGTGTGATCTTGACTCACTGCAACGTCTGCCTCCTGGGCTCAAGTGATCCTCACACCTCAGCCGGCCAAGTAGCCAGGACTACAGGCGTGCACCACCACACCTGGCTAATTTTTATATTTTCAGCAAAACTAGGCTTTCACCATATTGGCCAGGCTGGTCTCACACTCCCGTCCTCAGGTGATCCACTCGCCTCCCAAAGTGCTGGAATTACAAGGGTGAGCCACCGCACTCTGCTGAGAGTGGCATGATATATTTAAAGTACTGAAGGAAAAAACTTTTACCCTAGAAAATTATATCTGGTGAAAATATCCTTCAAACATGAAGGAGAAATAAAGACTTTCCCAGAACAAAAGCTGAGGAATTTCATCAACACCAGACCTGTCCTACAAGAAATGCTGAAAAGAGTTCTTCAATCTGAAAGAAAAGGTCATTGAGCAATCAAAAATTATCCGAAGGTACAAAACTCACTGGTAATAGGACGTACACAGAAAAACACAGAATATCATAACACTGTAATTGTGGTGTGTAAACTACTCATATCTTGAGTAGAATGACTAAAAGATGAGCTACTCAGAAATAATAATCACAACAATTTTTGAAGACATAGTACAAGAAGATATAAATAGTCCGGGTATGGTGACTCACACCTGTAATCCCAGCACTTTGGGAGGCCAAGATAGGTAGATCACCTGAGGTTGGGAGTTCGAGACCATCCTGGCTAACAGGGTGAAACCCCATCTCTACTAAAAATAAAAAAATTAGCCGGGCATAGTGGCATGTGCCTGTAATCCCAGCTACTCGGGAAGCTGAGGCAGGAGAATACCTTGAACCTGGGAGGCGGAGGCTGTAGTGAGCTGAGATCGCACACTGCACCACTCCAGCCTGGGTGACAGAGCTCCGTCTCAAAAAAAAAAAAAAAGAAAGCTGATTTACAATAGCTACAAAAACAAACAAACAAAATACCTAGGAATAAACTTAACTAAGTAGGTGAAAGATCCCTACAAGGTATACTACAAAAAACTGATGAACAAAATTCAAGACGACAAAACAAATGGAAAGGCATTCCATGCTCATCGACTAGAATAATTAGTATTATTAAAATGACCATACTGCTTGCAGCAATCTACAGATTCAATGCAATCCCCATCAAAATACCAATGTCATTTTCCGCAGAATAGAAAAAAAATGCTAAAATTTGTATGGAACCAAAAAGAGCCAGAATAGCCAATGTAATCCTGAGCAAAAACAATAAAGTGGAAATATCACACTATCTTCAGATGTGTCTTCAGAGTCACTTCTTGACTTAATTCAAAATGGATTACATGGCTTTAGTGACCAAATCAGGATGGTATTGGTATAAAAGCAGACACATAGACCAATGGAACAGAACTGAAAACTCAGAAATAAATCCACATATTTACAGCCAACTCATCTTCAACAAATCACCAAGGACATACAATGGGGAAAGAACACCCTCTTCAATAAATGGTGCTGGGAAAACTGAATAACCATATGCACAAGAATGCAACTGGATTCCTATCTTTCACTATATATAGAAGACAACTCAAGATGGATTAAGAATTTTAATGTAAGATGGAAAACTATAAAACTACTAGAAGAAAACATAAGGAAAACTCTTCAGGGCATTGGTCTAGGCAAAGATTTTATGGCCAAGACCTCAAAAGCACAGGAAACAAAACAAAAAATAGACAAATAGGACTGTATTAAACGGAAAAACTTCTATGTAGCAGAAGAAACAATCAACAGAGTAAAGAGACAACCTCTTGAATGGGAGAAAATATTTGCTAACTACTCATGCAACAGGTGACTAATTCCAGAATATACAAGGAACTCAAACAACTAAACAGTAAATAATAATAATAATCCCATTAAAATGGGAAAATGGCATGAATAGACATTTCTCAAAAGAAGACTGACAAATGGCCAATGAATACATGAAAAAATGCTCAATGTCATGAATCATTAGGGAAGTGCAAAACAAAACCAAAATGAGATATCATCTTACCCAAGTTAGAATGGCTATTATAAAGAAGAAAAAAATAACAGAGGCTGATGAGGGCGCAGAGAATAGGGAACTCTTATACACTGTTGGTGGGAATGTAAATTAGTACAACCACTATGGAAAACAATATGGAGATTTATTAAAAACTAAAAATAGAACTACCATAATCCAGGAATCCTACTACTGGGTATCTAGCTAAAGGATAATAGTATATCAAAGGGATGCCTGCATTCAGATGTGTATTACAGCACGACTCACGATAGCAAAGATATAAACCTAAGTGTCCATCAACGGATGAATGAATAGAGAAAACTTCGTATAGATACAAAATGGAATATTATTGGTCATAAAAAAGAATGAAATCAACTCATTTGCAGCCATAAGGATGGTGCTGGAAGTCATTATGTTAAATGAAATTAGCCAGGCACAGAAAGACAAATGCTGCATGTTCTTATTCATATGTGGGAGCTAAAAAACTTGACCTCATGGCCGTAGAGAATAGAGTGATAGATACCAGAGTCTGGGAAGGGTGGTTGGTGGGAGGGGAATGAAGAGAAGTTGATTAATGGGTACAAACATACAGTTAGATAGAATAAATAAGTTCTAATGTTTGATAGCAGAATAGGGTGACTATACTTGGCAACAATACTTTGTATGTTTGAAAGTAACTAGAAGAGAGGACTTGAAATGATACCAACACATAGAAATGATAAATACTCAAGGTGATGGATACCCCAAATATCCTGACTTGACCATTATACATACTACGTGTATAACAAGCTTGACCATTTTACATACTATGTGTATAACAAGCTTGACCATTATACATACTACGTATATGATCATATATACCCGATAAATATGTAAAGTATTATGTATCAAGAAGAAAAGGGGAAAATTAAGTACAAGTATTAAATAAAGTAGTGCTTCATTCAACTTACTTTTAGTTGAATTCCAGAAATGCTTATGGCTACCACTCCAAGGCCATCCAACACGGGGGAAAGTGTGATATAGGAGAACGAGTGAAAAGAGACAGCAGTGTTAACTGATTGCAGTTAAGATTTAATTTTATTTTGCAAATTTTACAACCACATTGCTTGGGCTCTTCAGGGTTTGGAAGGGGCCATACCAGTGATGGGCCTCGAAGCTTAAACCTCATTAGCTTCTTGGTAAATGTGCCTGTGCTCATAATGCTCCTCAATTCAGGCTTCCAGTGGCCCACCAAATAAGGGCCCAAATTCTTTGCCTGGGCAGACCATGCCCTTTCCTGTCGAGTTCCTGCTTACTTCTCCTGATCTAGACTTCCATCCCAGGCTTCTCACCAGAAACACGGTGCCTGCTGGCAACTTGGTGCACTGTATATGCTATCCTCATTCCTTGGAATGCCCTTCATTCTCTTCTTCACCTGGGAGCATCTACCTCTCCTTCAAGACCAAGACAAGTGTCCCTTCCTCTGTGAGACCTTTCCTGACTCCACTGGGGGTTAACTGTGCAGCCACAGCTTGTTCCTCTATTTATTATAATCCACATAACACTGCGTTTCATGTTTGTTTCTCCCACCAGCACCTAAAATCCCTAAAGGCCTGTAACTGATTTATTTCTCTATCCTAGTGCCTATCCCAGTGCCTGGCACCTAGTAGGAACTGTGATATGGATATTTCAATGAAGAAAATCTCTTTGTTTTCCTCCCAGAGTGCTGGCTCTTGCTTACTTACTTGGCTTATTATGGGTTTTGTATTTTACAGCATCGACAGTATAAAAAGAGCAAGACATTTCTGAAGCATAATTAAATGGATGAATGCATAAATAGATAAAGAGTCCTCCTGGCCCCTTTTTTAACAGTTATGAGCATCTACTACATGTCAGCCACTGTTCTAGGAGCTACATAATACTAATAGCTATCACTTTTTGAAGGCTTTCTTATGTCAATGACCAGTTTTAAGTCTTAAATTTGCTCATTTAAGGCTCACAACAATGTTGTGAGGCGGTTTCTATTCTCTGTTTTTTTTACGCAGTCTGGGCTTCGTTCCGCTTTTCAGGCAGGGTAAGCTGCTGTGCTCCGAACTTAAGACACCAGGGAGGCGGCTGAGCACGGGGACGAGAGGAGGCGCATCCTTGTTTGCGCCGGCGTCTGAAGTGGGCCCCTTCCTGGCCGTTGACCCTGTCCTTTCCTCAGAGAGGTGGCGCGCGACCAGACCTCGGTCGAGAGATTCACAGCATGTGAAACACCAGGGGGCGCGAGTAAGTCAGCTTTCCGAAGAAGGGCGGGGCTGCCAGCCCGGAGTAGCCCGTCGGGCACGTTGCAGCCGGGCCTTGGCGTCAGAACCGCATGGCTTCCAATCTAGACAAGCAACTTCTATCGCCGCCCCTTCACCCACAGCGCCGCTCCACAAAGGGAGCAGCAAACCCATGGAGTTCTTACTATGTGCTAGACACGTGCCTGCTTTATCTCAGGGAATTCTCACAAAACCCTGAGAGGGAGGTTCCCATCTTTATTTTACTGATGCTGAGATGGAGGCTGGCGGAGGTTCACTCACTTGTCCAAGGTTGCGCACGGACCGACAAAGCTCCTGTTCTGAACTGCTTTTCTTGCTCAGACTCCTTGCTGTACTGTACCCAGAACCCTATCAATGCAAACCGATCTCCTTCTCCCTTTTATTTAAAGCAGGTGCTTCTTAAGTCTCTAGACCCACGGGTTTCCAGCTCTCCTGAATCTTAGGGGCCCCATCCCTCGTTTGGAACACTTGTAATATCCTGCCCTGCACAACCTTGAGAGTCACCTCTTTGAGACATGTTTCTCCACCGGAGTGTAAATGCCAGCCCTTAGCATGATGCTTGCTTGACACAGAGTCAGTACTTAATAACTATATGCTGAAGAGATAAACGGCAAGCACAGCGAGTGTGTGGTGTGTGTCGCCTTCTCAACCTGGGTGAGGTCTGCACGGAGCCAGAAGCAATAAAACCGGTTGAATATGTGAATAAGGATTTGTTGGTGTAACATTTCTATTTTGTTCTACCTCCTATATGTTTGTATCCAGCTGGGCCTGCAAACTCTCAAAAGGCAAGGAAGAGGAGTGTGTGTGCGCGCGCACGCGCGCGCATATGTGTGTGCGTGTGTGTGCGCGTGTGTATGTGTGTGTGCGCGTGTGTGCGCGCGCGCGTGTGTGTTGTTGGGTGGGTTGTTGGGGGAAAGTGAGGCGGCACAGGGCAGGGAGCAGAGCTTTCCCATGGTGAGAATAAGGCCCACATAGAGAATGAAGGAGTGAGAGATGCCAAGATCTGAGTAGAGGGGAAGGAAAACGAACCCTGAATAGGAGCCTTGTGTGTGGCCCTGTGGCTCTGACTCACCAAGACTCAGGAGAAGGAAAACACGCTAGGGATGAAGAAGGGGCCTGTGTGCTTTGGTCGCCACCCCTAAACTACCCCACCACCCCGAATCCCTTTGGATCAGGGTCTTCCTGAGGACATCCTGTCTGCTCAGAGGCACAAACCATTCCAGAAGGCTTTGATTTGGGTTGGGTGGGCTGAGGGAGCGGGGGAGTGGGAGGGTGGGCACTACAGAGAAGGGAAATGGATAAGTCTTTGAAAACGCAGAAGCCCCTTCCCAGCAGAGCTGCATGTTTGAGTTCAGGTGCAGAAGGCGTCGGAGGAGGAGGAGGTGTCTCCCCTCAAGCTTTCAGTTGTTCCCTCCTCCACAGGCAGGTGTGGCAAGTCAGACTCCCCAGCAAGGAGAGGCTAGATGCTCAGGACTTTGGTCGCATCCTGTCCATGCCTGACCTGAGGAGCAAGACATGCCTGATGAGTGCTTCCCAGAGCTGGTTCTAGACAGATGGAGGCACGGCCTGGCAAGAGAAGCCCCACCATCCTCCCCGCTCCTACCCTTGCTCCAGCCGTCAAACCTGTTCAGAGACATGAGGACAGGATTTTTGTGGCAACAAGTGTGGCAGGCAGACAGCCCTGGGCAGAGAGGGCAGGGCCTGGAATATGGGGCAGCCCAGGTGAACAAGATCAAAGTCAGACATGGTAGAGCAGGTGAGAGGGAGGGAGTGCCCCAGAGAGCAGCCAGGGCTGGGCTAGGAACTGCTGGTTTCAGGTCAGCTCAGGGAGGAGCAGTTGGCTGAGGCAGGATGAGGGAGCCAGACTTTCTCTACCGGCCGGGCCTTGCTGTGAACTAGACATGTACAATTGGGCCTGTCCCCTGGCCTTTCTAGGGTTCATTTTCCTCATCTCGATTATGACAGAGCTACAATCAAGGGTCTCTAAGATGACCTCTAGCTCTAACATCTGATGACTCCATGTGTGTAGGGAAATCATCCTTTTCCTTTCTCTGCACCAAAACCCAATTCCTTCAGTATCTTGTTTCTATCTGAAGGTCTCAAAGAAAGCTAGCTGATCAGTGGGCTTATACTTGGGTATTTGACTGACAAAAAGCTAATATTCCAAACTCCCCAAAGCATTATTACTGTTTTGATACTATAGCGTGGCCAGCAGAGAGTGGACTTGAAAGCCAAATAGGGTTTCAACGATTGGAATCCCAGCCGACACTGAATCTCAGCTCTGCTGTAGGACCTTGGGCAATTTACTGTATCTCAGCAGGAGTTAATGATCACATCTGTCAAGTAGGGATTATCTGCCTCTTTTAGTAGTTGTTGATTAAATGAAGTAACGTGTAAAATACCTGATTGAGAGCTTGGCACTATATAAATACTCAGAAAATGTGTCCTCCCTTCTTTAGAGGACTTCATCATGACCAAAGGAACAGTGTAGACTGAGATGGAGATTATGATGGAGACGGCTTATGTGGGAATGCCCTTGGGATCCACACCTAGGGAATGGAAGCAGGATAGGAGCAGGATTGGGCAGAGGAGAAGTTGATCTGCAATATAGTCTCAATAAAGGTCTCAGGCAACTCTACAGGGGGTTTTGAAGCTGAGATGAACCTTCGGAGTTCTCCTAATTTGGGACAAGAGGGTTAGTATAAACGCTACATCAATCAGTCTTTGTATTTTTTGTTTTTTTGATACAGAGTTTTGCTCTGTTGCCCAGACTGGAGTGCAGTGGCGCAGTCTTGGCTCACTGCAACCTCCATCTCCTGGGTTCATGCGATTCCCCTGCTTCAGCCTCCCAAGTAGCTGGGATTATAGGTGAGTGCCACGACGCCCGGCTATTTTTTTTGTATTTTTAGTAGAGATGGGGTTTCACCATGTTGACCAGGCTGGTCTCGAACTCCTGACCTCAAGTGATCCACCTGCCTCAGTCTCCCAAAGTGCTGGGATTACAGGTGTGAGCCACCATGCCCAGTCTTTGTGTTAATATATGAGCTGTCCATGGAAGGAGCTGTGACTTTGGTCAAGCTGATTTTCTTTCAGTGAAGGTAATTCCTATAAGGGGTTATATCTGAGGGCCACTTACTGTCAGCATTCCCTGCACTAGGGAATTAAATTTCACTCCTGAAAGGGAACCCATGTGGCACATCCTAGTGTCTAACACATTGAGTTGATGAGCAGGATTCTTGTCAAGTTAAACACGTGACTCCCCAGAGACAAGGCCAATCTTGTTTTAACACTTCCCCCAGTAATTTCTTAGAACCAACAATTTCACAGTGGTGTGGATAGAGCCACATGTTGCATGCTCCTTGTGCTCCTCCAGTCTAACAGTGAAACAAACGCTGCCACTATTGGGAGAAGCTGCTGTCACATCCTTCGGAAGAAATAAGTCCCCTGCAAGTGTCCCAGAGGGACTCATTTGATTCTGTTCAAAGCTTAGTTTGCATTTCCCTCATTTGCTTATAGAGATTTAGAGGGTGTGAAAAAGGGAAATGGATAGGAGAGGACATTGATGGGTAATATGGTATTTTGGCAACCAGGTCCTTTTTCAAACTGCCTTTTGCATGTTCCTAGATCTTCCCTACAAGTTATCAGACAATGTATTGCAGAATGCTGTGGCCTGGGAGCTCCTTCTTAGGTCAGCCTCAGCCCTTGCAGAAAGCACTCACTGGTGTCTGTCAGTCTCCCTGAAACAGAACTCAGCTCTTGGGGACGTCTTGTGCCTCCGTCTCTGACCTTATCCTAGAATCAAGACAAGCCAAATTAAAACAAAAAGCAAACACAGGGACATGTTACAGAACCCCAAGTAAATAATGCCCTGGAGAGAGGAGAAAAGACATTCATTCCCTTTCTAGTTAATGTTTTCCTGCCCACAAAGAGCTCTGTTACCTCTGAGCTACCAGAGTGCTTTTACCAGAACCACCTTCAATAACTCTGTATTGTTTTTTTGTTTGTTTGTTTTGTTTTGTTTTTTTTTAGACAGAGCCTTGCTCTGTTGCCCAGGCTGGAGTGCAGTGGTGCGATCTCGGCTCACTGCAAGCTGCTCCGCCTCCTGAGTTCACACCATTCTCCTGCCTCAGCCTCACGAGTAGAGGGGACTACAGGCACCCGCTACCACGCCTGGCTATTTTTTTTTATTTTTTAGTAGAGATGAGGTTTCACCGTGTTAGCCAGGATAGTCTCGATCTCCTGACCTCGTGATCTGCCCACCTTGGCCTCCCAAAGTGCTGGGATTACAGGCATGAGGCACCGCTCCTGGCCCTCCCTATGGTTTTTAAAAGCTCGCCTGCATTATTCTATCAAACTGTTGCCTCTGGACTCACTATATATCATTTTGTTAATGTTTTGCTTCCCCAACTAGATTGTGAGTACCCTAAGGGCAGGGAACAGGATTAAACTTGTCTTCCTTAATAAGCACCTTGCTTTCTGGTTCATCTTAGATACTTAAAAAACATGTTGTTTGAGGGGAATTAATGTTTTATTTTTGTTCCATTTATCTGACCTGATGAAGGTCTCCTGGCATTGGTTAGGTCTGATGATCCATTTCTGGGGTGGCTGTGGAGCAGCATGGTGTCCCACATGGATTTTCTAAACTTGCTCTATCTGAAGAATCACCAAGGCATTTATCTAGAGCTCGACCTTAGCCTACTGAAATCAGAATCACCAGGGGAGGAGCCTGGGAATCTGTATGTTTCACAGAGCCCCAGGAGACTCTCATTTGGGAAACACTGGTAGTGAAAGAACAAAGTACTCCCGGCCGCCCCGTCTGGGAAGTGAGGAGGCCTCTGCCCAGACGCCCCGTCTGCCCGGCCACCCCATCTGGGAAGAAGTGAGGAGCGTCTCTGCCCGGCTGTCCCGTCTGGGAAGTGAGGAGCACTTCTGCCTGGCCACCCATCATCCGGGATGTGAGGAGCGCCTCTGCCCGGCCGCCCCATCTGGGAAGTGGGGAGCGCCTCTGCCCGGCCTCCCTGTCTGGGAGGTCTACCACGGAGGCCAGACGCAATGTGGGGGCTGGACGTGGTGGCTCACGCCTGTAGTCCCGGCACTCTAGGAGGCCAAGAAGGGTTGATCACTTGAGGCTAGGAGTTCGAGACCAGCCTGGCCAACATGGCGAAACATATGAAAAATATAACAGACAGACCAACCAACCAACCCAACAACAACAAAACAGGTCTACCCTGGAGTCATAGTCTAACTTTTTCTATTTTCCTCCCTTTCTGATCCTTTGTCCCACTTTCTTTTTCTTCCTCTTCCTTCTCCTTCTTCTTTGTCAAATAGAAGATTGAGTTATTATCATTGATCCATACAAAGTCCCTCTCTCATTTAATTCCTACACCCCATTTCTATTCTCCGTCTTCCCATGTGCAACCTTCCTAATATGTTTGATATGCATCTTTTTGTTTGTATTTTTAGAAAATGTTTATTGTTTTGTGCGCAAAAAAAATAATAAAACTGGCATGTCTCCAGGAAAAAAAAAAAGAGTACAAAATTACAGTTAGATGAGAGTAAGTTCTGGTGTTCTATAGCACAATAGGGTGACTCTAGTAAATGATATCATAGTGTATATTTCTAAATATCTAAATAACTAGAAAAGAGGGAGCTGAATATTCTCACCACAAAGAAATGATGAATGTTTGAGGTGATGAATATGCTGAACACCATGATTTGATCATCATACATTGTACACATGTATCGAAACTTCCCTCTGTACCCCATAAATAATGTACAATTATTATATATCAATTAAAAACAAAATAAAAAGTGAAAAAAAAAAGAACAAAGTACTAGGGTTTAAATCCTGGCTGTCATATGCTAAGGGTCCTTGCACAAATCTCTGGCCCTCAACTACCTCATCACTACACTGGGGATAATAATACCTCACAGCACCCGTGTGAGGATTAATAAGGTAATATGTACGTGAAATCATTAGCATGGTGCTTGGTACTCAAGTAGGCACTCTTGACTCTGAATATCACTGACATTCTGCCAAACCAGTTTCAGGAGCTTAAGACATTTCCTCAGGTCAGAGGCAAATAGCAAGTTGTTGTGAAAGAACAGGTAAGGGCTACGAAGGACTGTTTTCTCAAAACAGACTAGCTGATGCAGCTAGTCTGCATCAGGATTGGAGGATCCAATCTCCAGAAATCTTTATTTTAGCAGGCTTCCCAGGTTATACTTACGCACAGTAAAGTTTGAGAACCACTACTCCAGTCTCCTTTCTCCTCCTTTATTTTTACTAATGAATTGGCCACTAATACACAAATGGTGGGTGGACAGGCTCTCATTTCTCAACTAGGTTTACAGAAATTAAATTAAAAATTATTCCTGTAGAACAATGCTCATTGCCCACTTCTGATTCATTAGGAAAACATATCCTATTTTGAAGCCAGCGTTTTGAAAGACATTTGAAGTTCCATTTCAAGGACTAAGCATCAGTAGCACTCCTTATGAATTCACACACACACACACACACACACACACACACACACACACAAATTGACAAGGCAGCACTGCTGACAGGCTATTAAGGGAAACCGGATATGCTAGTATTTGTTGAAATGATCATTAATTTGCTTAAATGCTGGAAACTTCGGATATGTAAACATCCACACTGTTTGAACATTTTTTGTACATCAAAGGATTTTCAAGTGCTTCTGTCTGGCTTGCATTTGCTAACATTGCAGCAGCAACAGCACTGGAATAGTTGAAAAGGGATGCATTAATCATTTGTAAAATGACAGAGCAGAACAAGATTATGCTTTCTTAAGCAGGAATACATGAGCCATGGATGGCTTCAGGGTCTTTGGATCCTATGAAGCCATCAAACAAATTTTGCATATAGGCATATTCATTTTTCTAGGGATAAACTCTATGCCTTTTCTAAGATTCTCAAAAAGGTCCAGAACCACCAAATGGTTTAAAAAATCACAGACTGGATTATTGTAAAGGCTTTTTCCAGCTCTAAGACTCTAAAGAAAATCAATGTCTTAGTTCCTTACGGAGTCTAACCTGGATGGGTCATTGACTTCATTTGTTTTGTCAAAGCCACAGTCAAGTGCTCCCTCTACACCACCCCCTCTTCCCAACAAAATATGCCCAAATTGTGCCATTTTTAACTTTGTACAAACAAGACTATTTTTCCCCCAAACAGCATGATTTAACTTGTTTTAATGTAGTCTGCTATAAAAATGAAGACTTCTGCATGGTATATTTGGCTTTACAAACGTTAATGCCTAGTTAATGCTTGTGTTATATGGTACACATCATTACAATCTGTTGGCCAGTAACAGCTTTTGCAACATGGGTTAATACTAAAATTGTGAATCATGGAACTTTTACTTAGCACACACACACACAATCTACAGCAAACTTAAATACTAATCTATAATACCTAACTGGGTTATTGGATCCATTGCAAGATTGTGCTTATTTATCTCAGAAGATAGGCAACTAGCAAAAATACACATTTCTTTTGCATATCCCCACCCCCATATTACACTGTAAAAGAAATACATTATTCAGTGCACTTCCTAAGAAATAAACTTCCTTATAGTATCTCTCTCTCTATATATCTATCCCAAAACAAAGGAAGAGCACAATGCAACTTTTAAGATTACCATTTAAAGCAAAAGAGACAATAACTCTCTGGCACTGTAGCCTCCTCTCCAGTTTAGAAAGTTTAGCTATTTTATCAACACTATTCATTTTGGCTCTGCATAGGAATAAAGTTCAATGCATGATTGCCTTGGACAGTTTAAGATACCCCCTACATCATTTTGATAGACACCTTGGGGCATTAGTAGCATTTTTATTTTTCATGTATTTGCCTTTATCAAACTATAAGCTGTGGAGTTGCCAATATACTCCATTGTGATTTATACACTGATTTCCATCACCTGCCTTTTTACTATCAACTCTTATTAGATTAAAAGAAAATAAACTTAAATTATAGCAGGAGGTCAGGGCTGCTGGATAGATGTTGGCTCGGAGAATGTATGTGAAGACAGCAAGGCCTCTCCTGTATGGACACAAAATCATATAACCACTGTGTCTGAGCTGGGTTGTGGATAGTCTTATTTGGCAGAGGGGGATAGTCATTATATTCTATGAACCTTGCCAGCTGTACTGGCCTACACAGTTGGAAAGTTTGGAGGCTTTTGTCCACATAGACTTGCTCTGATGAAAATGACAGAAGTTTCTAGAATGAAAGAGGTTGCAACTTGGCAGCTTGCAAGCTAAATCCAGCTGCAGAAGTGTTTGTTTAACCAGCACCATTTAAACATTTTAAAATCAGTTCTTGATATTTAAAAATGAGAATGTTTCTCATGAAAATTTGGATTTCAAAAAATGTGAAGAACTGGTAATCCTGGTTTAGCATTCTTGCACAGCAGTAAGCAGATGGAGCTGAACAGATGCCCTTTTTAAATGGGGCTTGGGCACTTTAGTTTGCCTCAGCTCCCACTACTCCCAGCTGTTTTACATCGCTTGAGTGAGAGGCCTGTTTCACTTATTTATATGACCAGTTGAGTTTTGTGACAATGGGTTTAGTTTAGCTCTGCCTATTTATTTTTTTAATAGAGATGGGGGTCTCACTATGTTGATGAGGCTGGTCTTGAACACCTGGTCTCAAGCGATCCTCCCATCTCAGCCTCCCAAAGTGATAGGATTACAGGCATGAGCCACTGTGCCTGGCCAGCTCTGCCTTTTTATGATACTGAAGATCTGGGCTTGATTTGGAATTTCCTCACCTTCCTGTGGACAAAATTCCTCCTTTGATTGCGTCCCAGCCACATCTAGTTGCTTCGGTAGGTAATCTTAATGTGCAGTTCTACTTGTCCTTTATGCTATATTGCAAACTCCAAAGATATAATCACACTAATATTTATGTGTTTAAGTGTGTGTGTATGTTAAACATGTAAAGGGGTAATGTATCTATACAGATATATGTATACTTCCCATTTAAGCAAAAGTTAATTTGGTTTTACAGATACAGATACCAGGTTCTGGCAGCTTGGAGAATAAGTGTACAATTTGGTAAAACTTGTATAATTCTGACTTATAATATTACAAAGAGTGAATTTCAAGTTATTGCTTTTTGATTACAGAATAAAAAATTCATTCTCTTGCAAAACTTTTATACAGAATGAGTAATCATTTCCTATTCAAGTAACAGCAATCAGAATCAGAAGTTCCTTACACAACAGTAGATGCTTGAGACATTTTTTGAATGGAGATGTGATTTCATTCTGTTCAAGAACTTATGCAGGAAACTGGGAGTGACTTAATTTTTCAAAAGTACAAGAAAATCAGCACCCCAACTGCTTAGTGCTCAGGAGGGTTTCTCAAGGGCTCTATAAAGCTCAGCTTGTGGTAGGTTCACACCCACCTTTAGAAGGATTCCCATTCTACTTATGCAGCCTTGTTTCAGAACACAAAGCTTGTATTAAAACATTAAAAGAGGATTAAAAGCAGTGTTGGTTTTTAACATTCAGAATTCGCAGAGGATCTCATTTTCTGCAATTAAATGATCTATTTTGTGTTTTTTGCTGCAGAATCACATTCATATGGCAGTCATATTTCAGGCACTTTTAAAACATGTTCATCTGGAATAAAAATCTGCATGAACCACTTCTGCATAATTCAAAATGAGTGTTGAGTGATTCTAGTTCCCAAATAGATAGCAAATCACCACGTGGTGATTCGCTTTCTTCATCACAACATGACGGTGACTGCTGAGCTTGAGACATCTTTGAGGTGCCTTTCTGGCTTCAGTAAAAAGATGTGAGCCATAAAAATCCAAACTACTCAGTTTCTACTTAAAAAAATACAAAATGGTGAAATATACTAAATGTATTTTACAGATGGTTTCAGCTACTATCAAAATAAATAACATAATCTGACTCAAAAGTCTGACTGAGCTTTTGAAGGAAATCTGATGGAATGTCAAACGTGGAGACTCCCTCCTAGGGACTAGCTGCTGGTAGGCAAAAGTAACTCAACATCCTTACCATTTGCTACAACAGTATTGGAAGAGCAGCTGCTGGCAAGGTCTTCTGTGGTGGTAAAAGAGGCTGCCTGGGTATGAGTTTTGGTCAATGGAGTGGTGGCAGATGGAGAAGGGGTGAGGCCAGGTTTTTTGGGTGGGATGGGTGGAGGGTTTCCTCTCTCAGCTCTGGGGATGGTTGGGGACTTGATTCCTGGAGACAGGGGGCTCAGGGGACTGGACACTTTCCCTGGAGTAGGTGAATGGCTTGTGTCACCTCTGGGATTGGCAGTGTTGGCCAGATTTCGATAGTCTGTGCCAAAGGGAGAGCTGTTGGGAGAGACTGGCTTGATTGGCCCTTGTTGGCTAGTGAATCTGGAGAGCACCTGAGTGACTGTGTTTCGGGCCAGCTGCTTGGCAGCAGAGTTGTCTATGAGGGTGGGGGATAAATCCCTGGACGGAGGGCTCTGTAGGCCACTGGCTTGTTGGTCCTGATCTGCTTGGGACTGAAATTTGTGCCGAGCTGCATGGAACCGTTGGTTGATTCCTACTTGGTAGGATGACTGGTAGCCAGGGCTGCTAGCTGATGACCCCAATAAACGCTTAGTGAGTACCGGCGAAGAGCAAGGAGAGGATGTTAGAGAGGAGGAGGCAGTGCTGCTGGGAGACAGTGAGCTCCCACTGGAAGGGAGGGGACTGGGCATTGGGACTGGAGTCTCAATCCCCACAGGACACCCACCGTTCTCCACTGGTTTCTCTTGGGCCAATGCCACAGATTTTTCCCGTGGAGGCACTTGGTTTTCTACATTGTTGCCTGCAGTCAGCTCCCTGGTAGTTTGTATTTCTGGGTCACAATGGCCATTGGTTTTTGCATATGAGCAAGCAGGAGTGGCAGGACCAGGCAGCCCAGTGTTTGTCATCTTGGCTATGTTGCTCCCGTGGGTTCTTTCTGCTGGAAAACTCTCTGTTTGGCAAAACACAGACATTAGCATGAGAGGCTCAGTTGCTGTGCCTTTGGACACGGTTACTGGTTTCTTCAATTGCTCATTAGGGCTACTGTGCTGGTGGGAAGCCTCTAGGTCCTTCACTATCTTCTTTAAACTTTCCATTTCTTCTTTCAGGGTTTTGGTCCGGTTCTCTTCTCGGTTCAGTTTTGCTCTCAGTTGTTCCCTTTCGATGTCAAACTCGGACAACTGCTTCTCTACCTGGGCCTCAGTCTGCAAGCCTCTCTTTCTCTCAGCTGCCAACTCTTCCTCCAGTTTACTCACCCGGCTCTTCTCCTTCTCCAATTTCAGGCTCAGCTCTCCTGCCTTCTGTCCTTCCTCGGCTGCCTTGTTGGTGGCTTTCTTGCACTCAAGCACTAGCATGGATGACAGCTGCTTGTGGCGGGAACGCTCCTCTTCCAGCTGACTAGAGAGCTTCTTCTGTTCTTTTTCAAACCTTTTCACTTGGGATTTTTCAAATTCCAACTAGAAAAAAAAAGAAAAGAGAGACATACTGACAAACTATAATCAAGTAGAGTGTCTTTGTTAGCTGTTCTCTGGTATACAGGATTAACATGCACATCACAGTGCTTAGATAAGTACTTCTGAAATTTTAGAACACCTAAAACAAAAAATGCACACGCTATGATTTAATCTTTCTTTGATGATTTGGGAGGCACTTCTAGTTTCTGTACTGTCTTGGAGTGATTAGTGGGAATATGATGTATCTTTGTGTTTCACGTATGTGGAGGGCATCAGAACCAATCAAAACAAGATAGCAGAAAGCTGTATCAACCACATTTTGTGATGAATGTTGCTGAAAACAAAAAAGTTTCAGCAATAATTTACTTGGGTCTTAGAAACAAACAAACACAAATAGTTGCAGTTGAATCATACTTTTTTTTGAGACTGAGTTTCGCTCTTGTCTCCCAGGCTGGAGTGCAATGGTGCAATACTTGCTCACTGCAACCTCTGCCTCCTGGGTTCAAGCGATTCTCCTGCCTCAGCCTCCCGAGTAGCTGGGATAAGTCACGCACCACCGCACCCGCCTAATTTTGTATTTTTAGTAGAGACAGGGTTTTTCCATGGTGGTCAGGCTGGTCTCAAACTTCTGACCTTAGGTGATCCGCCCACCTCGGCCTCCAAAAGTGCTGGGATTACAGGCGTGAGCCACTGTGCCCAGCCTGAATCACATTTTTTACACAAATATAGTCTGTTTTAATTGTCTTCCCAACCCTATTTGAGGCAGAGACTCTGCATGAGAGGGAAAGGGTTGAAGAAACTCAGTGTTTTTCAAACTCTGAGATCCATTAATGGATGGGGAAACAAACCCTGAGATCCATTAATGGATGGGGAAACAAACTGAGCCATGACTAGAACTTTAAAAAAATATATAAATAGAAAACATCAATGTGTACTGTAGCAGTAGGGGTTATATATGATTTCATGAGATTTTTGTTTCAGGCATAAATGTGTATGTCTACATATACTGGTTGTATATGTCTACATATACTGGTTGTGACATAAAATGTCACTTCTTACTGGGGGTTCTAAGTCAAAAGTTTGAGAGCTACAAGCGCTAAGTTACCATTCCCCAAAGAGTGTTCTATGGAACAATAATCCCACAGTGAGGGATCTATGCCAATAAAAGATTTTATAAAACCATGGATTTGCTAAACACAGAATACCCTATCTTGTTCTTGAAGACTCACAATGTGCTTCTGCATACTAAAGATCCTAACAAAGTTAGAAACCTGTTTAACTTTGCTTAATCCAGTAGTTCCTAAACTTATTTGACCACAAAGCCCCTTTTCTGAACAACACCAATTGGCATCCTGCAGAATAATCTTTGGGAAATGCTGTTCCAGGCAAATGCTACTGTGAATCCCTCTACCTTAATTACCTGTTGAGTCAGCCTCTCTCTTTCCTTCTCTAGCATGTAGGTGACATCATCTCCTTCAGCCGTATCCTGTGCATGCCGCTGCCTTTCTTCCTCAAGGTCTAGGATCACCTTTAAAGAATTTTTTAAATTTCATTTCCAAATATCAAGAAGTCACATTTATTAACACAACCAATAATAAGTGCCAAATCAGGTACCTAAGATAGTTCCACAGATCAAACAAATGAATAAATGAAACCCAGCAAGGGCTATCAAGGAGCACACTGCCTTACAGTGAAAGACATGAAAGCTCTGTTAAACAGTAAGATAGTTACTTTACTTGAAGTATGTAGAGAATGATATGCAAACAGAGAGAAGAGAGCAACTAATCAGCTAGAGGGGTGGAGGAGGTGTCAAGAATTAACAGAAATTCCAAGAAACTGCAGGCAGTTTGGTGTTACTAGGGGCCAGGTGTAGGTGATGGAGCAAAAGACAGGACCACAGAAACCTGAAAGCTGAGATTTTCCTCTCAATGCTCAAATCACCGGAGGCACCAAAGAAGGAGCCTGAAATTCAACATTTCAAATAGGTGACATTCTAAGTGTGCCTTAACTAATAATATACATTTTTATATAGTTAGATAAGAGGTGAATAAACTCTCTTGACTTCCTACTGCATGTAAAAAGGCTCAAATATACAGATCTTAAATGGAGATTTTTCATAAGGCCTTTAATTTAACCTGCCTACCCCTATTTCACTTATCCTGGTGCCAAAGGATTAAGCCCAATTTTAAGGAGAAGACAAATATTTTTCGAGACAGGGTCTTGCTCTGTCACCCAGGCTGGACTGCAGTTGTGCAATCATGGCTCACTGCTGCCTCGGCCTCCCGAGCTCAAGCGATTCTCCCACCTCTCAGCCTCCCGAGTAGCTGGGACTACAGGTGTGCGCCACCACACCCAGCTAAATTTTAGTATTTTTTGTAGAGATGGGGTTTTGCCATCTTGCCCAGGCTGGTCTCGAACTCCTGGGCTCAAGTGATCCACCTGCCTCAGCCTCCCAAAATGCTGGGATTACAGGTGTGAGCCATCACACACGGCCGAGAATACAAATTTAAAGAGACATTTTTCACATAATCCCATCTACAACTGCAAATATTCTGATTGCTTAGGAGCTTCTGCTCATGCTTCAGAAGTGCCTTGGCCCAGACCTCCAGGGTAGAGCACTCTTGTCCCAAAGGCCATTTCTTAGTCTTCTCACTAAAAATTTTTACGAGTGAAGAGAGAAAATTTTCTGGGACATGAAACCTCTCCATAAAAATAAAAATGAGCTCATGCCTGTAATCCCAGCACTTTTGGGAGGCAGAGGCAGGAGGATCGCTTGAGACCAGGAGTTTGAGACCAGCCATTTCCTTCTCCCACTCCCTCTCCCTCCCCCTCCCCGTCCCTCTTCCTTCCTTCCTTCCTTTTGGGGAGACAGGGTCTTACTCTCACCCAAGCTGGAATGCAGTGGCATCATCTTGGCTCACTGCAATCTTTGCCCCTTAGGCTCAAGTGATCCTCCCACCTCAGCCTCCTGAGCAGCTGAGACTACAGGCATACACCACTACGGCCTGCTGATTTTTTTGTAGAAATGGGGTGTTGCCATGTTGCCCAGGCTGGTCTCAAACACCTGGACTCAAGTGGTCCTTCTGCCTCAGCTTCCCAAAGTGATGGGATTACAGGTGTGACCCACTGTGCCCAACCCAAAACCCCATTTCTACAAAAAAATACAAAAATTAGCCACGCATGGTGAGGTGTGCATGTAGTCTCAGCTACTCAGGGGGCTAAGGTGGGAGGATCACCTCAGCCCAGGGAGGTCGAGGTTGCAGTGAGCCATGATTATGCTGTTGCACTCCAGCCCAGGCAACAGAGTGAGACTTTGTCTCAAAAAAAAAAAAAAAAAAAAAAAAAGAGGCCAGGAGTGGTGGCTCACGCCTGTAATCCCAGCACTTTGGGAGGCCAAAGTGGGCGGATCACCTGAGGTTGGGAGTTCGAGACTAGCCTGACCAACATGGAGAAACCTTGTCTCTACTAAAAATACAAAATTAGCCAGGCATGGTGGCACATGCCTGTAATCCCAGCTACTTGGGAGGCTAAGGCAGGAGAATCGCTTGAACCCAGTAGGCAGAGGTTGCGGTGAGCCAAGATTGTGCCACTGCATTCCAGTCTGGGCAACAAGAGTGAAACTCCATCTCAAAAAAAAAAAAAAAAAGAGACTGGTGCTGTGGTGTGTGCTTGTAGTCCCAGATACTAGGGAGGCTGAGGTGGATCACTGGAGCCCAAGAGTTCCAGGCTATAGGGTGCTATGATCGCACCTGTTAATAGCCACTGTACTCCCGCCCAGGCAACACAGCAAGACCCTGTCTCTCAAAATAAAAGAAAGAGAAAAAATTTGGTGCATTTCCTTTTTTTAATCTAATTTTTCAATTTAATAGAAAGACATGCTTTTGGCCAAAAGTGGTAAGTCATATCTTCTCCCTTTTGGGAGTCCTCTAAAATTACAGAAATGGAATAAAAAGACTAAAACCCTACAAAGGAGAGAGCCTCTAGGAGAGAAGAAATTTTAATAATATTTTGAAGAAGAAAAGGGGCTGGAGGAGTGGTAACTACTTTAGTTTGAAGGAGGGAAGCTGTTTTGCCTTGCAGAGCCCCAAAGAGATGGAACCTGGAGGTGGCAGGTACTGCAGAGGAGAGGTGAAATGTAGAATAGAAAACAGGAGAACTGGCTCAAAGCCTGTTTTTTTTGTGTGTGTGTGTGTTTTTTTTTTTTGAGACAGAGTCTTGCTCTGTCACCCAAGCTGGATTACAGTGGTGTGATCTCAGCTCACTGCAACCTCCACCTCCTGGGCTCAAGCTATTCTCCTGCCTCAGCCTCCTGAGTAGCTGGGATTACAGGAACGCCATCATGCCTGGCTAATTTTTGTATTTTTAGCAGAGACGGGGTTTCACCATGTTGGCTGGCCTGGCCTCGAACTCCTGACCTCAAGTGATCTGCCTGTCTTGGCCTCCCAAAGTGCTGGGATTACAGGCATGAGTCACCGTGTCTGGCCTTCAAAGCCTGTATTTTCAGAATTATTTGTCCCATCACCCTGATTCCTGCACACAGACCATCAGCATCTGGCCGCTGTCACATCTAGCATTCCCAAATCCTGAGCCTGTCACACTCAAGAAATAGTGTGACAGGCTCAGGATTTGGGAATAGTAGAATGTGACAGAGAATGGTGGTGGGAAAAGAGGATTAAATTTGTTCTGGGTAAGGGTTAAGGAGAGGAAAGGGAGGCGGGGTGTAAGGTAACTAAATCTGCACCTATATAAAAGAAAGTAATATAAACGTCTAAAATTGATAAAGCAAGAGAGAACAGTGCAGTATTTAGAAATATGGAGGTTAGCTACCGAAGTGAATGGCTAAAAGAAAAAACTGGTTGCCTGTGAATACTGGGGAGGATGGGGAATGAGAAGAGGTGGAATAGGAAACTCTGTTTTTCATTGTAAGCACAATGACCATGTAATTTATTATTCAAACTAGAACATTTCTGACAGTCAAAGGGAATATGGTTAATAACTAAGCCAAGGTGACAGGCATAAGCTGAGACTATGAGCACCCTAATTATAAACCTCTAGGTACTGTTTGATTTCTAACAAAGTTAGTGTTCTACTTTGATAAACCACTTAAACTTGAACCTGGGAGGTGGTGGTTGCAGTGAGCCGAGATTGTACCACTGCACTCCAGCCTGGGTGACAGAGTGAGACTTCACCTCAAAAAAAAAAAGAACAGATAGGTACTTTGTTTCAAAAATTTAATATTCACTTAAAACATTTAGCACTGCAATACAGTATCAAGAAATTTTGAATTATTTTTAACTTCTTCCTCTCTCCAATCACCTAGGGCCACAAACTGTCCCTAGTACACCTTCCATGGGCATGAAAGCTAGCCCAACTAGCTTCAACACAACTCAGTCACCTCATGGATGAAGTGGAAATAAAGCCTGCCTATTAAACAAGAATGTTGTGAAGATTTTTAGAGGATTATGTAAAAGCCCCCCCCATCCAATTTAGGCAACTAACTCCCACCCACTGATACCTTTTAAATTGGAGTGTAAATGTTTTCAGATTACTTCATTCTAACCAGAGGTTAAACATTTTTGGGTCTTGGGTAACTTGGAGAATCTGATTAAAGCTATGGAAAAAATACATTTCCTACAAAAATGCATAAACTGAACATTCTGTCTATTTTCTGGGGGACTGTGGAACATCTGAGGCCTATCCATGGTTAAGAAGTTCCACTCTGGCCTTTCATTTGGCTTCTGTGAAGGGAAAGAAAAGATCACGGGCAAGATCCAGAGCCTAGAAAATGTATCAGATGCAATTTAAGCAGATGGCTCTAATGCTGGTAACCATAAAAGTAAGGTCCACCAAATTTTGCAGCTGCTAACCCAATTTTTCTGATGAAAATGTTTCCTACCAACTGCACTGATAACTGCCTTCTTGGCATAAATTTAAACTGACAGTGTTTTAAAAATGAAGATTGTAGCCAAGCATCTTTTACAGGCCAAATTTGAGAAGTAAATGACAAGATGACAAGTTGGTGAATAAATTCACAAGCACTAGAATTCCAGTAAGATGAAGCAGAGGAAAGCACAGGTTTGCCTTCTTAGGGCTTGTTAGAAATGGAAACACACACACACACACACACACACACACACACATACACACATACACACACTCTTTACTAATAGGGTAGAACAGCTTTAAGGTAAATAACGTAAATAACCGTAAGGTTTGCCTTCCTAATTTAGGGCTTCTTAAATATGGAAACACACACACAGACACACACACACACTCTTCACTAATAGAGTAGAACACCTTTAGAGTAAATATAACCTAGGGACTGTTTATGGTTTCTTGAGCAACAAAATGCAATGAAACTCAAAACTAGGAATAATAGGAATAAATGAAAATAATCTATTGGCTTCTGTGTTTATCCTCAGGTAAATTCTTTCTCTCCCTTGGATACAGCATGCCTCAAATACCTGTTAATCTTTTTATTTCTTAAGTAAGCAAATAGAGAACACTCCCTTCAGCTACAAGCTTGGCCAAACCCCAAAGTTTGAATAATCAAGAACTGAAAAAACACACAAAGTGTTTCGGAGTGATATATCAAGAAGGAATGCAGTCTTAAATAATGTGTCTGGCACATTCTCTAAACTTAACATTTGGAATAAGCTGTGTTTTCCTTTCTATCTCCCGGCTCTTACATAAACTAAGGGGCTTTTTGATACCCGTGAGATGTCCCAATTGAATTACTGTGAAAAACTGGCAGCTGACAAGAAAGTATCAGGCATAATTTATAAAGACTTCACAAAGATTTACACATCAACTGAGGTGAACCTACCTTTCGGTGCCTGCTCTCAGCAGCAGCCAGCTGGGACAGCATGCGCTCCTGCATGTTCTTGCACTGCTTCATCACCACCTTAAGAATAGAGAGTGGGTTTGTGCAGACTGGCTGCTTTTCGCCATCATTTTTCTCCTTCAGTGTTTCAAAATCTCTCTGTAGAGCCATTAAAGGATCACTGATGTTATATTTTCCATAGCGTTCTTCAATGAAAGTATCTCTGTGTTGGGCCTGGGAAAGAGGAAAAAAAAATAAGCATCTTACTTTTTAAAACTACTGAGGAAGGGGGATTTGCTATCCAGTGGTTATACATTAAAGGTTGTGGTATTAGTATAAATGTAACCTACTAATTACAAGTCAGATTGAGCCATCTAAAGAAACAGCATTAGAAAGGTGGCATGGTATATTAACAAGAACAAATACTTATAAAGTACTATGTATTAGACATTGTTTTAAATATTTATAGTCAGATTAACTTGTTTAAAATTTACAACCCTGTAAGGTAGTGCTATCATCTCAATTTCGCTGAGAAAACTATTCCTGGTTACTTGTCTAGCAAGCTGTCTGAATTGGGATTTAAACCCAGGCAGTCTGGCCCCAAAGTCTATGTCCTTAACCTCTGTGCTTAGGGACTCTGCTTATATCTGCTTATGAATGCTTATATTACTAGCAGCAGGTACATCTTATTTTTTTCCGTGTTATGGCATTGGCATTTCTAAAACATGTTAAGCATAATTTTATGAGTTTATATATTTAGAGACCTAACAAAATGCCAGCAGATATATAAAGCGTGCAAAATATAAGTAGGATCACATTGCAATCTAGGACTACTTGTGATCTGTACATATGAACCATTACTCAGCTATTGATGGGTCAAGGAGGATGGAGGCACCTCACAACCAGACATACAGACAAAACCTCTTCCACCTGCTGCGAAATTCCACCCCCTCTTCTTGTCTCTGGTTGTTACTTTCCATTCTCTTTTCTCTTTCAAGGCTTGATGAGACTTGGGGATAACCATGTAAGAAAGGGATGCAGGCTGGTGCTTGGAGTCTGGTCAAGGGCGTTAGCCCTGGGTACCCAGTTGGGAGTATAAGGATCAGGAGGTGGATGGAAAGATATTCCTAGGCTTCCCTCTTTCCTTATCTCTGTAGGAAGAGCTTGAAGAACTCCATATGAGCATCATACATTACATGCACATTACTTTTTACTTATTACACAGATATTTAAAAGTTTCTTGAGATATTTTACAATGAAAAATGAAGTGTTAACACAGGGTTGAAGAAACTAAAAAATCACAGCAAAGTACTATATAATTTAAGCTTTCGAATTAAATCTAGTTATGAAAATTACTATTATTTATCCATTTTTAAAAACTATTTAATCAGTAGTCATGTTTTCTTAGCATTGCCATCCACAAATAGAAGCCTGTTTAAAAAGAAAGGGAAATTTGCAATTCAATGGCTATGTTTTAATTTAAAGGAAACTTTAAGAAAATAAAGCAAACATGGGGTTTCTATAACACAGAAGTATTTCAGTGCTGAAAATCTGAAGACTTCTTCTTCATTGACTGTACAATTTAGGCCCCAGGAATCACTTAGGCTTACAGTAAAATTTTATGTTGTTATCAGCTGGCAAATGTTCAAAGCAGTTAGAAGTTCTGGGTTTTACTTCTGGTTTGACTGCAGCCATCTTACTTTATGACATTACTGGAGTATTTGGATATTATCTGTATACTGGACATATGAAGAGAGAAATCCATTTCTTTAAGTTACGAATAACTATCTTTCTAGCCTTATTGTGTGTGTGTGTGTCTGTGTGTGAATTAAAGTGGGGGAGGTATAAAACACAGAGTCTAAGATGAAACCCTACTTTTTTTTTTTTTTTTTTTGAGACAGAGTCTCACTCTGTTGCCCAGGCTGGAGTGCAGTGGCGCAATCTTGGCTCACTGCAAGCTCCACCTCTCGGGTTCACACCATTCTCCTGCCTCAGCCTCCCGAGTAGCTGGGACTACAGGCGCCTGCCACCACACCCAGCTAATTTTTGTATTTTTTTAATAGAGATGGGGTTTCACTGTGTTAGCTAGGATGATCTCGATCTCCCGACCTCGCGATCCGCCCACCTCGGCCTCCCAAAGTGCTGGGATTACAGGCATGAGCCACTGCGCCCGGCTGAAACCCTACTTTTTTCAGCTCCAAGTTAAAAAGAAAATTCACAGTAAAATTTCAAAATAACCTCCAGTCCATTTAGGATGGAGAAAGAAAAGATCAACTCCAGAACCAGCCATTCTTCTTCTTATTTTAAAACATGGTGAATGGCCAGCCACAGCAGCTCACGTCTGTAATCCCAGCACTTTGGGAGGCAGAGGCAGGAGAATCACTTGAACCCAGGAGTTTAAGACAAAACTGGGCAAAATAGGGAGACCTTGTCTCTACAAAAAACAAAAAATTAGCTGGGCATGACGGCATGTGCCTGTAGCCCCAACTACTTGGGAGGCTGAAGCAGGAGGATTGGTTGAGCCTAGGATCTAGGCTGCTATGAGCTCTGATTATACCACTGCATTCCAGCCTGGTTAACAGTAGGAGAACCTGTTTCAAAAAATAAATAAATAAATAAAACATACTGAAAGTAAAACCAAAAAGCTAGTTATATTTTAAAAGCAACAGTGCCAAACGACATGGGGCTCATCAATGTTTCCCTTTTACCATGTTTCTTTAAATTCAGCTATAAAAATCTGAAATTGATTACCTGTAACTCATTGAAAGTATCAATGTTTTTTTTTTTTTTTTTTTTTTTTTTTGAGACAAGGTCTGGCTCTGTCAACCAGGCTGCAGTGTAGTGGTGCGATCACAGCTCACTGCAGCCTTGACCTCCTGGGCTCAAGTGATCCTTCCAACCTCAGCCTCTTGAGTAGCTGGGACTAAAGGCACACACCACCTCACCCAGCTATGTTTTTTTTTTTTTTCCACTTTTTTAGGCCATGTTTAGAAAAATAGAAAAGTTTATTAAAAGAAGCAAAAGAAAAAATAATCTCTTTATGCAGCTGAAATACTACTTTTCTAACTGTCACATTTCTTATTCATGATAGCCATTTCAGTATGGTTAGTGAAGGTAAAGGAATAATTATTGGCACTGTTGGTTTAGTGGGGCAAAAAGGAAATAGAAAAAGTAAGCCCAAATATTTTTAATAACCTTTTCCTTTTCAGAGCACCATGGAGAAAGTGGGATGGAAGAGTAGGAGCTGGGACTACAATTCATGACCTTTACATCAGATCTGCTGAGAAGCTGTCTCTCTGGTTTGAGCAGTATATAGTTAACTAATCCCCAAAATATGACTTTTAAAACCCACACTGTGATTACCCTGTATAATTAATAAGCACTACAGAGTTATGAGTAATAGACAAAGAGCTTCTTTGGTGAGGTCTCAGCCTGAGAACAGTTGTTTGGCTGTCTGCTTTCTCTTGTAGTACTTCATAGTAATTCCATAATCACTTGCATAGTTATTACAAGTTGTATAATACAGATGGCTTTGCCTGTAAAGGAAAAGGATCTGTGGAATAACCTAAAGAAGACTCCTTGTTAGAGAGCGATTCTCTTAAGTACATTCTAATATGGGGTCAAATATAGGAAAGGTGAATTCAAAGTCTATATTTATTATATCAAACACTGGACTGGAACATGGAAGACAGAACATGGTATTCTTCAATTAACTTAATGATTCAGTCAGGTGAACTATATGGATTACAGGTTTAACAGTATAAATAATAACAAAACCCCAAAACAGATATTAAGATTTGAAGAATGAAGAGATTTAATGGGGGTGTGTAATGATGATCTATTCCTGCATACCAATCACCCCCAAAGTAGGCAGCCTAAATAATAAACATTAAAAAAAAAATCTCACAGTTTTGGAGGGTCAGGAATCTGGGAGGGGCTTAGCTGGGTGGTTCTGGCTCAGGGTCTCATGAGGTTGCAATCAAACTGTTGGTCAGGGCTGTAGTCATCTGAAGCCATGACTGGGACTGGTGGACCCACTTCCATGCTTACTTACTCACGTGACTGTTGGCATAGGCCTTGGCTCTTTACAAGTGCCAGCTTCCCACAAAGCAAGTGACCCCCAGACCCCTAAGAGAGACAGAGACCAAGATGGAAGTCCCAATGTCTTTTATAACCTAATCTTGGAAGTGACATACCATCATTTCTGATGTATTCTATCAGTCACACAGACCAACTCTGGTAAATTTGGGGGCAGACTACCCAAGGGTGTGAATATCGGGGGTAGAGATCATTGGGAGCCATCTTGGAGGCTGGCTACAAGGTCAATGACTAGATGGGCTACCACTATCATTTATATCTCAGGTCAAAATTTAAAGACCAAACACCTATATTCAAAACTATCAAAGCTGAGTTTTAATATATTAATGATATTTCAGTTATTTTATAAGAAATTTTAAATGATCTTAGATTTGAGTTTTGGGGGGGTTTAGTAATAAAAATAAAGTAAATTCAATTTTATTATTTTTAATTCAATAATAATGTACACTTTAACTGAACAGAAATTCCTACATTGTCAGAAAACATGATGGTCTTTAATTTCAGACAACAGAAAAATAACTGGCTGGTTAGACAGATTCAATAATAGAGGGTATTATCACAGCAGTCAGAGCACACTAGTCATCTATTACTCATTTATTTTTACTATCGCAGGCTGAATGAAACACACCACTACTGAAAGCTTAAAATCAAATCACATAATCTTCTTAGAGTCGGCCATACTTGCTCTCCAAAAGTTTCAGCTATGTTATTCCTAACTTCAAAAGGAAATATGAAGTAGTCATCTCCTCCCCACTTCCCAGTATAGTGTGTGTATATATTCCAATCTTAAAGTAGGAAATCAATTTCTTTTTATTTTTTGGCACCAACATGAAAAATGGTTCAAAATCCAATGGTGAAAAATTAAGGCTCATTTAATTGGAAGTTTATATTCAACTGTAAGGTTTTATTTTCAAGACTCAGGCTGGTACCATAACTGGATTAGGATGTATTTTTGCCACTAAAGAGACAGTTCTGAAGCGATATTTTAAAAAGTAATTAGCAATATGAACATCATAGGTCTTCAAAGAAATCTGAATACTTCATGCCAGGGACCAGAACAAGAATATGATTCCAAGCATTTGGTTAATGCTACCAAAAGCATGTTAAAAGGAATCATTTTCACATGCACACTGAATCTATTTATTGTCAAGTAATTCACACTATAGATAAACTATAAGTAGTTTATAGCAACCTGAGCAACTGGAAATAAAGCAAACATTCTGGATAAAGATGACAACAATATTCTAAGAAAACCCTTGTTCTGGAAATTCCTTTACAATTGCTGAACGAGAACTAGATTTTAATGTTTGATACTAATAAAAGAGCTGATTTAGCCTCATTTAAATTAAACTTTATTTTTTGGAAAATAGTAAAAACATTTAACACGACAGTAAAGAGAGAAAATTGTCATGATTTAAAAATATTTCAGGCCAGGTGCAGTGGCTCACACCTATAATCCCAGCACTTTGGGAGGCCAAGGCAGGCAGATCACTTGAGGTCAGGAGCTCAAGAACAGCCTGGCCAATGTGGTGCAACCCCGTCTCTACTGAAAATACAAAAATTAGCCAGGTGTGGTGACTCACAGCTGTAATCCCAGCACTTTGGGAGGCCAAGGTGGGCAGATCACTTGAGGTGAGGAGTTCAAGACCAGCCTGGCCAACATGGTGAAACCCCATTTCTACTAAAAATACAAAAATTAGCTGGGCATGGTGGGGCACGCCTGTAATCCCAGCTACTCAGGAGGCTGACGCACGAGAATCACTTGAACCTGGGAGGGGAAGGTTGCAGTGAGCCAAGGTCGTACCACTGCACTCCAGCCTGGGTGATAGAGTGAGGCTCTGTCTCAAAAATATTTTAACTAACTGTGAAATAGAATGAACTTCAAATATTCCCTCTGGAGTCAACCTGCAACCATAAATATTTATAAAAGCAATTATTTACATAAGGACAGATGACCATTTATTATTATTTGACTAAAGTGTACTAAATTCTATTCAAGACTAAAAATAGTTTAGTATAAATAGGTACAAGTGTGGCACTTCTAGCCATAGGCTGCTTGTTGATAGCATAAGGATATGAGTAAACAGGCTGGGCACGGTGGCTCATGCCTGTAATACCAGCACTTTGGGAGGCTGAGGCAGGCGATCACCTGAAGTCAGAAGTTCCAGACCAGCCTGGCCAACATGGCAAAACCCCGTCTCTACTAAAAATACAAAAATTAGCTGGGCATGGTGGCGGGCACCTGTAATCCCAGCTACTTGGGAGGCTGAAGCAGGAGAATTGCTTGAACCTGGGAGGCGGAGGTTGTAGCGAGCTGAGATTGCTCCACTGCACTCCAGCCTGGGCGATAGAGCGAGACTCTGTCTCAAAAAAAAAAAAAAAAAAAAAAAAAGAATATGAGTAAACAGCATAATGTAGCTGCTTCAACATTCAAATTCCAGAGTCCTGTGAAACGTTCTAAGGAAACTGAAATCAAACGTGTTGAGATTTTTTTTTTTCTTTTTGTTCTTAGTTGTTCAGTGTAGGTAGGTGGTTGAAACAAATTATATGTACATTCTGGACTGAGTCCACAAGAATAACTTTTTGACGTGGGGAAGAAAATGTGTTTAGGAATTCAACAAGTACTGAACATATTATTGAACTGATAAAGGGAGAATGCTCTGAATATAAATTAAAATTTTAAAGTATAATTTAAAAATAATTTATTTTTGGCCAAGGCGGGAAGATCACCTGAAGTCAGGACCTTGAGACCAGTCTGGCCAACATGGTGAAACTCTGTTTCTACTAAAAATATAAAAATTAGCCAGGCAGGCCGGGCGCGGTGGCTCACGCTTGTAATCCCAGCACTTTGGGAGGCCGAGGCGGGCGGATCACGA
>NW_026652280.1:115263343-115298002 GCF_009828535.3 Hylobates moloch
GCCTCTCCGAGTAGCTGGGACTACAGGCACCCGCCACCACGCCCGGCTAATTTTTTTGTATTTTTAGTAGAGACGGGGTTTCACCGTGGTCTCGATCTCCTGACCTCGTGATCCGCCCGCCTCGGCCTCCCAAAGTGCTGGGATTACAAGCGTGAGCCACCGCGCCCGGCCAAAACGTTGTTTTTTAGAGCACTTTTGGGTTCACTGCAAAATGCAGCAGAAGGTACAGAGATCTCCCATATATCCCCTGCCCCACAAAGGCACAGCCGCCCCCATTATCAGTATCATCACCAAAGTGGTACATTTGTTCCAACTGAAAAAAGTATTATTTTAAATGATACATTAGATACTAATCTCTTTTTTCAGGAGACCGTACATTTCTGAAAATACAATGAGAAGATGCATACCTTATACCATATACAAAAATAAAAATGCATCACAGACCTAAAGAGAAAACTGCAATAGGCAAAAGCATATGAAAAAGTGCTTAAGTCATTAGGGATCAGGGAGGTGCAAGTTAAAAAAATAAGAAGATACCACTATACAGCCACTAGAATGGCTAATATTACAGACTGACAACATCAAATGTTGGAAGGAATGTAGAGTAAGTAGAACACTCACACATTGCTAGAGAGAGTATAAAATAGTACAGTTACTTTGGAAACTGATCTGGAAATTTCTCATAGTTAGACAAATCCTACCTGTAATTCTACTTCTAAGTATTAAATATTAATCCAAAAGATATGAAAACACATTTCTACAAAAGAGTTTTATACAATTACCTATAGCAGCTTTATTCGTAATAGCCCCAAACTCGAAATAATCAGATATCAATCAACAGGAGAATAAACAGAATGTGGTATATTCATAAAATGGAATACTAGACAGCAATAAAAAGGAACAAAGTGCTGATACATACAGTGACACTGATGAACTTGAACATCATACTGAACAAAAAAAAGAGGCCAGGCATAAGAGAGTATGTTCCATGTGACTTTGTTTAGATGAAGTTGTGGAATAAACAAAACGGAACTATGGTAAACAAAAAATCAGAACAGTGGTTTCCTCTGGGGACAGGGATGATTGACTGGGAAGGGGCACAAGATCCTGGTGTGATAAGAATGTCCTGTGTCTTGATAGGAGTGTGGGTTATGTGGATGTGTGTATCTGTAAAAACACATTGAATTGAAATGTTTAAGATCTGTGCATTTCACTATATCCAAATTATACCTCCAGTTAAACAATGTAAAATGTAAATATATATAATAAAAGTTAAAAGGAAACAAGTTATATGTAGTATATGTTTTACATACAGTATTTCCAAAACAGATAGGAAGGTCAAATCAAAGTATTTTTAACAATAATGACAGCAAAAACAACAGAGACGTTAACACTCCAGCGTTTATTGCCTGCTAAACACTGTGCTGAGTATTTTACATACCTAATCTATTCCTAACAGCATTCCTCAAGTACATCACTATTATCTTCATTTTATAGAAAAACTGAACATTAAACATGTGACTTTCCCAAGGTCACAAAGCTAATTAAGTAGTGAAGAACAATAAGTGTTATATATAGTTAAGTGCTGACTATGTTAGTTGATTGAATAATACAGAAATACATCCGCAGGACTTTGTAGGAATGAATTTCAATTTAGTAGGTCTTGATCAGTAACTTAAAAATGAAACAAAACAGAATAAAAAACACTGCAGAGCACTGCATGTTAGAAGATGCATTTTGAGGAACTTTTCTTCTAGCATAAGAATATAGGTGTGTACCCTGGGTCACAATGCAAAGTCCACTTTTTAATATGTGTTACTGTCCAAAAAGTTTGAGAAACACTAGAATGGAATGAAGAATGCAAGAAATCTGAATCCTGAATCTATCATTTTAAACAATTTAAGCTATGATGAACATGGAAATTCTAATAGAAATGATAAGTAATCAGTATTATTGTTTTATTTTAAACTAACAAATGTTATAAAGTCTATCAACCAGGAGAGGTTTGGCCTAACATCAAATATACACAATGTAACAAAAAACAAACAACACAACACATCTCTGTGTTATCAGGGTAAAACAACCAAATTATTATTGAAGAAATCTGGGAAAGTTTTCTGGACTTGTGCATGATTTGCAGGGCCCAGGCTTTGAATGGTTTGAATACTTAATATTTGCTGGGTACTGTGTATTATAAGCGATGTGAGTAATGGCATGGGAACAGAGATGTGACTATGTAAGATGTAGTCCGCTGCCCTCAAGGAGCTTAAAATTTGCTAGACAAGTATAAGGCCTAATATCAGCAATGAACAAATAGCCTCTCTGTTTAAATGTTTTCTAAACAATATCATTAATGTTTAGAGGAACACCAAGTACAATTTATTTGAGATTGGAATTTTCTAAGACTTAGACTTTACATTCACAAGGAATAGGAAGGAAAAGGCCAACCCTGGAAGTGGGTGGGTTCTGGCAGATAAATGGAGCAATCGGCAATTTAATGAATTACAGGAAACACCATGAGGTTGGCAGGGTTCGGGTAGGGGGCCCACACAACGCAAAACTGTCTCTGAAGTATTACACAAGGAAACCCAGCCTACAGACTATAGCTGTGTGTGATACTTTAAGTTAACCCTATGAACTTGAAAAACCTTTATTGGAGATGTGCTGGGCTCTTTCACTCACTATTAACAGACAGTGCAGGAAACTTCAAGGTTAATATATTTTAAAAGAGCTCAGTAAACGAGATGTGAAAGGATATCTTCATTTCCTCTAGTTAAGGTACTCTATGGGAGAGAGATCTGAAGCTGCATAACTGTGAGATGGGTCTTAACTCTAAAAATTTATTTGAAGCAAGTTTCTTAAATTATAAACAGACTGCTATTACACAGAAACATGCCAAGAAACAAGCTGCTCAAAAGTAAGGTCCTGGGAAGAGGGCCTTATCTTGGTTAAGAAGTAGAAACTATTCATATTTAGAAGTTATCAAGTAACAGGAATAAGAAATTTGTGGGGGAAGTGGAGGTGGGGTGTGAAAAGAGACAGAGCAGAATGAAAAAGGGGACAGTAATACTTTAAGACCCTCACTATAGCGAGAGCAGGATGCCAGGGCAGGCAAACAGAAGCAAGGACAGTGTAATCATACATCCTAATGACAGAAGGTGGAATAGAATATCTAAGTAACATATTAAGATAAAGAACAAGCCCTATGTCACAAGTCGGCAGATGGAAAGGCAGCAATTTCGGCTGTCACTGTAGCCTTATGTAGAGAGAAGTAGCTAGCTAGCTATTCGGTTTCAGCCAGCAGTCAAATAGATTGATTGGGACTCAAATTAAGGAAGGATCATTCTTCTCTAGAGAACAAAATGGGGAGAGAGTAAAAAGGTCAAGACTAAAAAGTAAAAGGTGGGCTATCATTGCATTGCAGGGTGTTTAGTGATAATTTTGAATATAACCTGGCAATGGTCATCACTGCAATAAGGCACAAATATATGGTGAAATCGTGCATGCTAAAGTTGACCACTGCAACTATTAAGTCCAAGTAATCCCAACCTAAGACTGCCTTTATCTTCTGTTCATGACAGAAGTATACAACAAACCCACAGCCAACATCATACTGAATATGCAAAAGCTAGAAGCATTCCCCTTGAAAGCTGGCAAAAGACAAGGATGCCCTCTCTCACCACTCCTATTGGAAGTCCTGGCCAGGGCAATCAGGCAAGAGAAATAAATAAAGGGCATCCAAATAAGAAAAGAGGAAGTCAAACTATTCCTGTTTGCAGATGACATGATTCTATACCTAGAATAGATATAGAAATATAGAATACAGAAAAACCCCATAGTCTCAGCCCAAAAACTCCTTCAGCTGATAAACAACTTCAGCAAAGTCTAGGATACAAAATCAACATACAAAAATCACTAGCATTCCTACACACCAACAACAGCCAGGCTGGCCAAATCAGGAACGTAATCCCATTCACAGTCGCCACATATAGAATAAAATAGCTAGGAATACAACTAATCAGGGAGGTGAAAGATCTCTACAATGAGAATTACAAAACACTGCTCAAAAAAATCAGAGATGACACAAACAAATGGAAAAATACTCCATGCTCATGAACTGGTAGAATCAATATCATTAAAATGGCCATACTGACCAAAGCAATTTACAGATTCAATGCTATTCCCATCAAACTACTAATGACATTCTTCACAGAACTAGAATAAACTATTTAAAAATTCATACAGAACCAAAAAAGAGCCTGAACAGCCAAGGCAATCCTAAGCAAAAGAACAAAGCTGGAGGTATCACACTACCCAACTTTGAACTATACTACAGGGCTACAGTAATCAAAACAGCATGGTACTGGTACAAAAACAGAACAGAATAGAGAGCCCAGAAATAAGGCAACACACCTACAACCAATTGATCTTCAACAAAGCTGACAAAAACAATGGGGGAAGGGACTCCTTATTCAATAAATGTTGCTGGGATAACTGGCTAACCATATGCAGAAAATTAAAACTGGACCCTTTCCTTACACCATATACAAAAATTAACTCAAGATGGATTACAGACTTAAATGTAAAACCCAAAACTATAAAAACCCTGGAAGACAACCTAGACAATACCATTCTGGACATGGGAACTGGCAAAGATTTCATGACAAAGACATCAAATGCAATTGCAACAGAAGCAAAAATTGATAAATGGGATCTAATTACTTAAGAGCTTCTGCACAGCAAAAGAAACTATCAACAGAGTAAACAGACAACATACAGAATGAGAGAAAATATTTGCAAACTATGCATCTGACAAACGTCTAATATCCAGCATCTATAAGGAAGGAACTCAGCTGGGTGTGGTGGCTCACGCCTGTAATCCCAGCACTTTGGGAGGCTGAGGCAGGTGGATCACAAGCTCAGGAGATCAAGACCATCCTGTCTAACACGGTGAAACCCTGTCTCTACCAAAAATAAAAAAATTAGCTGGGTGTGCTGGTGGGCACCTGTAGTCCCAGCTACTTGGAAGGCTGAGGCAGGAGAATTGCTTGAACCCAGGAGGCAGAGGTTGCAGTGAGCCAAGATCGCACCACTGCACCCCAGCCTAGGCGACAGAGTGAGACTCTGTCTCAAAACAAAAACAAAACAAAAAAAAAATGAAGGAACTCAAACAACTTTACAAGAAAAAAAAACAAGCAATTCTATTAAAAAGTGGGCAAAGGACACGAATAGACACTTTTCAACAGAAAACATACATGTGCCCAACAAGCATATTTTAAGATGCTCAATATCACTGATCATTAGAGAAATGCAAATCAAAACCACAATGAGATACCATCTCATACCAGTCAGAATGGCTATTATTAAAAAGTCAAAAAATAACAAATGTTGGTGAGGTTGCTGAGAAAAGGGAACACTTATACGCTATTAGTGGGAGTGTAAGCTGGTTCAACCATTGTGGAAAGTAGTCTGGCAATTCCTCAAAGACCTAAAAACAGAACTACCAGTAACCCTATTACTCAATATATACCCAAAGGAATATAAGTCATTCTACCATAAAGACATGCACATGAATGTTCACTGCAGCACTATTCTCAATAGCAAAGACACAGAATCAACCTAAGTGCCTATAGTGGTAGACTGAATAAAGAAAATGTGGTACATATACATGATGGAATACTACACAACCATAAAAAAGAATGAGATTATGTCCTTTGCAGAAACATGGATGGAGCTAGAAACCATCATCCTTACCAAATGCAGGAACCAAATACCACATGTTCTCACATATAAGCTGGAGCTAAATGATGAGAACACATGGACATAAAGAGAGGAACGACAGACACTGGGGACTATTTGACAGTGGAGGGTGGGATGAGGGAGAAGACCAGAAAAGGTAACTACAGGGTACTAGGGGTGATGAAATAATCTGTACAACAACCCCCCATGACATTAGTTTACCTATATAATAAACCTGCATATGTACCCCTGAACTTAAAATAAAAGTTAAAAAAAAAGTGTACTAAAGAGAGCCAAGCACAGTGGCTCATGCCTATAATTCCAGCTACTTGGCAGGCTGAAGGAGGAAGATCACTTGAGGCCAGACATGTGAGACCAGCCTGGGCAACATAGTGAGACCTGTCTCTAAGAAAAAAAAGAAGTGTGCTAAAGAGGATTGGGATATGGAAGGATAAGAAGAACAGGAATGATCTCTGGTGACATGAGCTCTTCTTTTCATTCTGAAGGATGGCAACACCATATGGAAACTTTAAATGTCACCAGATAAGAATAGAATAACCAAGACCCTCTTTTCCATTTTAATCCCATAAGGAATAGGAAAACTGGCTCTATTCTAGGCCTCTAAGACTCTGTTTTGGCACCTTCTTCCATTAATGATTTCTAGGTCTGGTGTGAAGATGTCAGTCGTTTGTCCTATGACAGATATTCACAGAAAAGGATGGACAAGAGCCTGAAAAAGACATTTTAAAGGTTAAAGAACTCAAAGTTATCACTTTGGAGAGTAAACAAAGGGGGATGATAAAGATTTTGTGAAAGCCAAATAAACAAACAAACAACAATAAAACAGGACAAAAAAACAAAAAAGCAAATCTCAAAAAAAAAAAATCACAGGAGAAATGGAGGATCAGTCGATACATTCTGAAAGACAGAGAATCTGTGTAATTTAGACAGATTACCATAAAGGTCCTTAGCTAAAAAGTCTGGGAAATAATATTTTTGTATGTATCCAGATGAAGAAAGACAAGCTATTTTTTTTCATACTGAACTATTTTATCTGATACTCAAAGTTCCCCTTACTGACCAGTCAGGGAATGCAGATAATCACATCCCAATTTGATAGGAAAGGATACCAAGATTAAATGTCAGTTGAAAATTAAGAAGTAATAGGAAATAATTTCCAAATGATTTTTTCTTTAGATGAATACAAAATAGTGAGCAAAAGTACATATTCCAATTATGTGGTATCCTTCACTACCAATAAAGAACAAACACAATGCAATGATTTCCTGTCTGAAGAACAAATTGTTCCTTCTTAGTACAGGGTAAGATGTAAATAATGTCACTGAATGTAAATTATCAACAACAGTAAAAGTTATGAAACTATATTACTAAAGTTAAGCTTCTTTTCTGAGAAATATGAATTAATAATTAGCAATCTATTTTGAGCCTTGAATACATTCAAGGTAAACTTACAGGGCCTGAACTCATTCTCCTGTATGACAAATACTTATGAAGTACTTACTTGGGTCCAGATACCTGGGATATAGTGGCAAATAAGATTAAGGACCTGCCCCCTGAGGAGCTTATATTTAGTGAAAAAAATAATAATAATAAACATAAAGAAAGTAAACAAATCCCTATAATCTGTGATGCTTATCAGCACAAATATATAAATTCTCCTATTATCACTAATCTAGTGTAGACAACAGAAAAAGAGAAACCATGTTATGTATGATTCAATTCTATGAACATTTATTGGGTACACTTTTTTTTTTTTTTTTTTGAGACAGAGTCTTGCTCTGTTGCCCAGGCTGGAGTGCAATGGCGCGATCTCGGCTCGCTGCAACCTCTGTCTCCTGGGTTCAAGTGATTCTCCTGCCTCAGCCTCCCAAGTAGCTGGGATTACAGGTGCGTGCCACCATGTGTGGCTAATTTTTATATTTTTAGTAGAGATGGGGTTTCGCCATGTTGGCCAGGCTAGTCTCGAACTCCTGACCTCAGATGATCCACCCGCCTCGGCCTCCCAAAGTGCTGGGATTATCAGCATGAGCCACCGCACCCAGCCTGGACACACTTTTTATGTGAAGGGTTCTATGTGTGAAGAAGAAGGAAAGGAAAACAGTATTCCAAACAAAGGAACAGTTCAAGCAAGGTTATGGAAGAATGAAAATGCAAAATTTGGCTACAGAGGTCAGATTTATAGCTAGTAGACTGGCAGGAAATGAGACTGGGTTCCAGCCAGTCTGTAAATGTCTTGAATGTAATGTCTTTAAGCTTAATTTTCTAGGCAGCATGGAGTCACAAGAAGTTTTTAAAGAGAAAAATGACAAGATCAACTTGATACTAATGATGGTTAGGTTACAAATCTAGGATATAAGATGAGTAGCAGAGTGTCAGGTAGGAGGCTAGATCCAGAGACCATTTGGATCTAAAGTCAAAATATAAGAGGGAGAGAAAAACCACATTTAAGGGATATTCTGGAGGAAGAGCCAACAGGTTTTGGCACCTGATTAGACACAAAGAGGGAAGACACACAGATACTTTGAAGTATTTAGGTTGGGTGAGTGGACGGTTGGTGATGCCATTAACCAAAACAGAGAACAAACGCAGAACACACAGGCTTTTAGGGAAGGATGCTGAGACTGTGATACGGGATATTTAGGTACATAAGTCAAAAAGGCACTTGGTATATATGGGTCTAGGTATAAGACAATACCAAATCTGGGTGTTAACAACCCATAGAAACCAATAAAACTGATGAAATCACCCACTGAGGAAGAGAGTAAATAGGTTACGATGTGACAGGGCTAAGAACAAAGTATCAGGAAATATCTTTTTATGTATTATTCATTCAGCTAACATATTCTATGTAGCACTGTGCTATGCTAGGTGTAGACACGAAGTCACACAGGAGGCCAGGCATGGTGGCTCATGCCTGTAACACCAGCACTTTGGGAGGCCAAGGCAGAAGGATTGCCTGAGCCCAGGAGTTCGGGACTAGCCTGGGCAACATGGCAAGACCCCGTCTCTTAAAAAAAAAAAAAAAGCCACATAGGAGACTCAGTAAAGTAAGTGTATATTATGGAGTATGACACAGCAGATAGAAGCAACAGATCATGTGCAGACATGGCAACATGATGGACTGCAAAGGCATAGTAATTATAAAAAGTAAGAAACAGAACGAGCTAGATAGCACAATACCATTTATGCAAATTGATACACACAAGGCAATACATTTTACAATAATATATACAAATAAAAAATGTATTAAGAATAGTTGCTTATGGAGACCATGAAGGGAATGGGAGGAGAAACTGAGGATACAGGGAATTTTATTATTATTATGTTGGTTTGTTTTTTGAGATGGAGTCTTGCTCTGTTGCCTGGGCTGCAGTGCAGTGTTACAATCTTGGCTCACTGCAACCTGTGCCTCCCAGGTTTAAGCCATTCTCCTGCCTCAGCCTCCTGAGTAGTGGGATTACAGGCGTGCACCATTGTGCCTGGCTAATTGTTATATTTTAGTAGAGACAGGGTTTTGCCATTTTGGCCAGGCTGGTCTCAAACTCCTGACTTCAAGTAATCCACCCACCTTGGCCTCCCAAAGTGCTGGGATTACAGGTGTGAGCCACCGCGCCCAGCCACAGGGAATTTTAAAACAAAATGCGCGCGCGCACGCGCACACACACACACACACACACACACACACACACACACACACACACACGAATAACATTTTGGCTTCTACCCTTGGCTTCTACCCTTTAGGATCTTAAAAGTCTATAGGGCAAGAGACAATGCTATTTCAATACAGTTATGAAAAGTGCTATAGTAGATTTTGAACAGTATGCAATGGGAGCTACAGAAAGGGACATTTTATCTAGTCACAGAAGATATCAGATTTAAGAGGAATATGGAAGAAAAAAACACAAAGGAGTCTGAGAAGGACCAAGACAAGAATATCACAGAAGCCAAGGAAAGAAGTTTAACAAGGAGGATGGTCAACACTGTTGAATGCTGAGTTAGGTCATCTAATTAAAGAGGCCATTAGAGGTTACTTTTAACTTCAAAACGTAAAATTTCATTAGAGTAGTAGAAACAAAAGGCAAATGAGTTATGAGGAATGAGAAACTAGAAGCAGGAGTACAAATGACATTTAAATATTTCAGTGTAAAGAGAGAAAGAGAGCTAGGGTGGTAACTTAGAAGGATGGTAAGATTGAGAAGGTTTTTTTTTTTTTTAATATAGAATGGAAAGTTTCAAACAGGCTTTAGCCAAAGATAAGTAGTAGTATTAAAAGAAGAAACTGGGGCACTAAGCGAGAAGGCAAGGTGTAACTGATGGAGTATGGTCATGAAGAAACAGGGTAAAGATAAGATCAAGAGTACAAGTGGCATTACTCTTAGAATAGGGTGGTATAAGAAAAGAAGAATGTCTTATTAAATGGATGAAAAAAATCTCTAGACATTTCCAATCAGTAAGAACAGAGACTTAATACAATCATATACTCATTTCTACCAATGAATCCAGTTTCCTTGACATCCCATTGTGCATATTATATTTCTTACAAATTTTTTATTTTAATTCCATCATCAGTAAATATTTTCTCATAAAAATTCAAACTATAGGCCAGGCGCGGTGGCTCACACCTGTAATCCCAGCACTTTGGGAGGCCAAGGCAGGCGGATCACGAAGTCAGGAGATTGAGACCACGGTGAAACCCTGTCTCTACTAAAAATACAAAAAATTAGCTGGGTGTGGTGGTGGGCGCCTGTAGTCCCAGCTACTCGGGAGGCTGAGGCAGGAGAATGGCATGAACCCGGGAGGTGGAACTTGCAGTGAGCTGAGATTGCATCACTGCACTCCAGCATGGGTGAAAGAGTGAGACTCTGTCTCAAAAAAAAAAAAAAAAAAAAAATTCAAAATATACAGATAAAGCTGAAACTCTTCCTGACCGTAACCCCCTTTCGCTTTCCTCCCTAAAAGTTCTTACTATGTTAGGTATCCTTCCAGACCATTTCTTTTTCTCATTTAAGTTTTTTATTTTTTGTAGAGACAGGATCTTGCTTTGTTTCCCAGGCTGGTCTCAAACTTCTGGCCTCAAGTGATCCTCTGTGCCCAGCCTCCATTTCCAAGAATATATATACATTTGCATGTGTGTGGTGTCTGTGTGTATAAAACCTAATTACATAGATATTATTATTGTGTAAAACTGTTTTGCAATTTGTTTTCACTGTCTGAAAGATCTTTCTAAGTCAGCACATAGCTTTCTTTCTCATTAAAAAAATTATATAATATTCCATACTAAGGATGCACCAGTTTATGCAGCCATTGATGGAACTTAGTGATGAACATTTACGTTGTTTACAGTTTCCAATACTGTATTAAACAATGCTGCAATAAGCAAACTTGTGCATATGTGAGAGAACTGTTTTGTAGAATAGTTATATTACTATGCTTTTCTAACAAAACAATTTCGCATAATAAAACTCCCAGTTCATTCTATGAATGCTTCCTTTCCATAAAGATTTTCAGCAAACGTACAAGACGGTTTTCTCCTATCTTCCAAATTATTCTTACAACTGGCTAAACTGGAATACTAAATGACATGTTTTAGTTTTAGAAGCAACCTCTTTGTCTTCGCTTCTCTTCTCTTTATGGGGACAACTAGAAATAACCCGATTAATCTCAAATCACAAGGCTAACACATGCAAGGAAGACACAATAAGAGGAAGTCAAAATAGGAATAAGCTATTTCCCTTTTTTATTTGTTTTAGTTATGGGCTGAATAAATGCAATGAAATTCCTCACTGCTGTAATCTTTTCTGAAGCCCCTCCATAACTGCTGGAAAACTATATGTTCTCTAAATAGGTACTGTTTTATAAACTGAATTTCCCCTTTCTTGAAAAATATTAAAACTACAGCAACAACAATAACAAAACAATTTAACACAGAACCCACAGGAAGACATCAGTCAAACGAGAAATTTGCTTATTCTTCTGGCATCTTCATTCTTGAACCCCTAAATGCCATAATTTGTAATATGAATGATGACATGATAAAAAGTTATACAGCAAACAGCTGATGCCAGACAATAATTTTTAAGAGCTAGCTGGCCAGGCACAGTGGCTCATGCCTGTAATCCCAGCACTTTGGGAGGCAGATCACAAGGTCAAGAGATAGAGACAATCCTGGCCAACATGGTGAAACATGTATTTTAGTCTCTACTAACATGTATTTTAGTCTCTACTAAAAATACAAAAAAATTAGCTGGACAAGGTGGCACGCACCTGTAGTCCCAGCTATTTGGGAGGCTGAGGCAGGAGAATCACTGAACCCAGAAGGAAGGGGTTGCAGTGAGCCGAGATCATGCCACTGCACTCCAGCCTGGGCAACAGAGACTCTGTCTCAAAAAAAAAAAAAAAAAAAGAGGGCTAGCTATGGCCTGGTGTGGTGGCTCACACCTGTAATCTCAGCACTCTGGAAGGCCGAGGCGGGTGGATCACTTGAGGTCAGGAGTTCGAGACTAGCCTGGGCAAAATGGCGAAACCCCATCTCTACAAAAAAGTACAACAACAACAAATTAGCCAGGTGGGCGTGGTGGTGCACGCCTATAGTCCCAGCTACTTAAGAGGCTGAGGTGGGAAGATCACTTGAGCCCAGGAGGCGGAGGTTGCAGTGAGCTGAGATCATGCCACTGTACTCCAGCATGGACAGAGTGAGACCCTGTCTCAAAAAAGAAAGAAAAAAGAAAAGAAAAGAAAAGAAAGAAAAGAGCCAGCTGTTATATATGGGGTTTGATGTTTTTCTGAATGGAGCAAAGACATTTAATCACTTAAGAATGCAGTCCTTTTTAAAATAAATAGCCAATTTATGAACAACCAACACATATGAATAGCCTGTCCTGTACCTTTTGGCTCTTTTCTGCTAGAGTACTCTACCACTGAATCTGGCACTTCCCTCTTACTAATTTCATGCTTTTCCTAGAACAGATCATTAGAGGAGTTCCTACTATTCTCAAGAAAACCAAGCTAAAAGGAGGAAGGAAGAGGCTTTGTGAGATGTATTTCTGGCTTCACCAGTGGCAACTTAATACAGTCTTTTTTTAAGAATTTAGTACAGCGCTCTGTGACTTTCTTTATTATATATAAAGATCTTTCATTTTAATAGTTTCACAGTATTTTACTCTACAATCATACCATAATTTACTTGACCAGAACCCTAATAAGAGACACTAAATTGTTTCTAGCATTTTGTTTCTATGAATTATGCTGCAATGAGTATCTTTACACATATACTTCACTGTGAAAGATTAGGTCTAAGAACATCTGTATTGTAAAGGCCCAAGAACATCTGTAGCAGAAATTTCTAGAAGTGAAATTTCTTCTAGATACATGCATTTTTTTAAAGAAAGAGGTAAGGTCTTGCTATATTGCCCAGGCTGGAGTACAACAGCTATTCACAGGCAAAATCATTTTGCATTATAGCCTGGAACTTCTGACCTCAAGTGATCCTCCTGCCTCAGCCTCCCAAGTAGCTGGGACTATAGGCGAGTGCCACCATGCCTGGCTCTGCATTTTTAAATTTGATAGATATTGCCAAACCCTCCTTAACCAGTTGAGGACAACCATATAGGAGAGTGCCAGTTTCTCCTCACCTTTACAGGTACAGTTTGTAATGAAACATATTTTATCTCTTATGGTCAGATCCTATAGTTCATTTAGCTGAGCACAGTTAATCTGAGAATAATATGTTAAATTACAAGAGATGAGCTCCAGGATCTGCATGTAAAATATCAACTTCACAAGAGTACAGAGAATTCAACAACCTATCACACATAGAAACACTCTGTAAACTATGGAGGGCTATATACAATGCTAGTTCTTGTTAAAGGAATAAACTTTGGGAATAGCTTATGATTCCACAGCTTAGCAAAATTCTTTTAGAATTTTATAAGAAACATACCTAAATAAATCTTATTTCCAATCTCAGGATCTGGCAAGATGAAACAAAGTGAAATCTCACCACTATAAAACAAATTAAGAAATTAAAGGAAGTGCTTTAGACTAATGTTTTTCAAACTTGGGATCACAGCTCATTAGTGGATCATAAAACTAGTCTAGTGGGGTCATAATCAGCATTTAAAGAAAAATGAAGTATAACAGAAAATATTACAGTACAGTATGGTATAGTATAACTATTATAGTATAGTAAAACACAAAGTAAATTCTAGTGAAATTTTGGTTTTAGTTAATATATGTATATGGGTGTGTATATGTGTCCTGGATTGTGGTGAAATGTGAAATGTATTTCAAAAATGTTTAAAAGACAACTCTTTAGACTGTGGTACGATAAAAAGGTCTTTATTCAAGTCTTCTTTTTTCTTCCCCCAAACTCTGCAATCTTTTTACTGGATAGTTTGGAAATTTAGGTTGCTTTTTTAGGCAGAGACAGTTGAGTTATTTCAGGTGGGTTGGAAAGAAATAATATTAACTTAATATCAGGAACAACCAAAAAAGAAGAATTTAACTGTAGGTCTGATTAGCTTTAATGTATTTTCCTACAAAGTGAATAATAGAAGGCTAAAGTATCTTCTTTGGGCAAGAATGTTAATAAACTGAGAGTTGAGAAAAAAATGTGTTGTACAAGATTATTGTTACTTAAAAAAATCAACATTTCTGAAATAAAAGTAATTAAGATATAAAGCAGAAATTCTGAAGAAAAAATTAAAATATGCATATGATTCTACTACCTAGGGCCAACCACAATTAACACTCAAACTACAAATTTCAATGTATTTGCTTGAGTCTTTTATGTGTGTGTATGTGTGTGTGTGTGTGTGTATATATATATAAAGGCTTATAATTGAGATTAAAGGATATATATAATTTTGTCCTAGGAACACTACTATGTCATTAAAAGTTCTTCATATGCATCTTATTTTAAAATGGCTTCATAATGTTCCATCATGTGGATATACCACCCAATTCATGTAGCTATTAATAAAGGATTGATTGATTGATTTTTTTTTTTGAGACAGAGTCTTGCTCTGTCCTCCAGGCTGGGGTGCAGTGGCGCCATCTCGGCTCACTGCAACCTCTGCCTCCTGGGCTCAAGGGATTCTCCTGCCTCAGCCTCCCAGGTAGCTGGGACTACAGGCGCATGCCACCATGTCCGGCTAATTTTTTTTGTATTTTTAGTAGAGATGGGGTTTCACCGTGTCAGCCAGGATGGTCTCGATCTCCTGACCTCGTGATCTGCCGGCCTCGGCCTCCCAAAGTGCTGGGATTATAGGCGTGAGCCACCACATCCAGCAGGATTTACTTTTTCTGAAGACTTAATTGCTAGATCAATATAACTATGTTATCATGGGTTGTTTGAGGGGTAATTGGAAGTAACTTATAAAAAATGCTGTTTCGTAAATGGATTTTTATGTAAAATCATGTCAACTACAGCAACTCTCCTCAGTAGGTGTCCTGACATTAGTAAATTCAGTAAAGGAAACCAACCCTGAATTTTTTTACCCAAAAGTAAAACAGAGAAGCAATACTATGTTTACTTATTCTGCAACAACTGACTCTGGAGCAGCATTCAGATATAGGGGATGTCACCTATAAACACAATCCCCTTTAAAATCAATCTTCTTGTGCTCCCAGATTAACGATGAGAAAAAATGCCTTCGGAAAAATACTAAAGGAATGGTACATTTTGATGTCTATTTCCTAAGTGATCCACTAAAAATCAATTTAAACGGTTTACCATAAAAGGAGCCTTTAAGATTGTTTCAAATAGATTATTTCTGTTATTCCTGGGAAAGGGGTAATAATACTCTATTAGGTATAAAAATTCACACATTGTATTTTTGTCTTTGGAAAAATGATCATAAGAAGCCAATAAAATATTAAAACTAATAAAAGACAAAAGAAAGTTGCTTTAAAGAAGAGGAGTTCATAAAAGCAGTAGAGGTATTGTTTCTTCTGTTGAAATGTTTATGATTTTTAAATTACTATTAAGTTTTGCCATGGGGAGGCCGGGTGCAGTGGCTCAATCCTGTAATTCCAGAACTTTGGGAGGCTGAGGTGGGCAGATCACTTGCGGTCAGGAGTTTGAGACCAGTCTGGCCAATATGGTGAAACCTCGTCTCTAGTGAAAATACAAAATTAGCTGGGTGTGGTGGTGGGCAACTGTAATCCCAGTTACTCAGGAGGCTGAGGCAGAAGAATCATTTGAATCCATGAGGCAGAGTTAGCAGTGAGCCGAGATCACACCATTGCACTCCAACGTCAGTGAAGGGCAAGACTCTGTCTCAAAAAAACAAAAAAACAAAAAAACAAAAAAAAAGTTTTGCTGTAGGGAAAATGACTTAATTACTGGACTCTAGTCAGCAAAATTTTACTTTCTTTTCTTTTTTCTTTTTTTTAGAGATGGAGTCTTGCTATATTGCCCAGGCTGGTCTTCAACTCCTGGCTTCAAGTGATCCTCCTGCCTTGACCTCCTGAAGTTCTGGGATTACAGGTGTGAGCCACTGTGCCCAGCACAGCAAAATTTTAAAAATTAAATTACAGAATTTAGTTTCTAAAAAGCCGCAGAATAAATCTGAAAAAGCTACTCCACATCACTCTACTTGATCTCAGAGAAGGTCAATAAAAAAGGGGATGAAGCTCTCTTTCACACAATACTTCAGACACACAAGGACATAAAAATTTTTATGCTTTTAATAGGTACAGAAAAAGCATGACAAAATCCAGCATCCATTCCTGATAAAAATTCCCTGCAAATTAAAAATACAAATTTCCTTAATCTGATAAACAGCATTTGTGAAAAACCTACAGCTAACAACTTGACAGACTGAAGGCTTTCTGGGAAGAAGACACAGATATCCCCATCATTTCTACTTGACATAGTACTGGAGGTTCTAGTCAATGCAGTAAGACAGACACACAGACACATGCACACACACACACAAACACACACACGGCATCCAGATTAGAAAGAAATAAGTAAAACTGTCCTTATTTGCAGACATAATTGTCTGTAGAAAATCCAATGGAAATGACTGACTGACTGACTGATTGAGCCAGGGTCTCATTCTGTCTTCCAAGCTGGAGTGCAGTGGTGCAATTATAGCTCATTGCAGCCTCAATCTCACTGATTCAATCAAGTCTCCTACCTCAGCCTCCCTAGTAGCTGGGGTTACAGATGCATGCTACCACACCCAGCTAATTTTTTTTTTTTTTTAGACAAGGAGTTTCACCATGTTGCCTATGCTGGTCTTGAACTCCTGGACTTGAATGATCCACCCACCAAGGCCTCCCAAAATACTGGGATTATAGGCATGAGCCACCATCGTGGGCCCCCATGGAATTTATTTTAAAAGCTACTAGAATTAATAAGTGAGTTTATTAGCATGGTTGCAGGATATAAAATCAACGTATACAAAAATCAATTTTATTTCTTTTTTTGGTGGGGATGAACTCTTGCTCTGCCGCCCAGGCTGGAGTGTGGTGGCGTGATCTCAGCTCACTGCAACCTTTGCCTCCCAGGTTCAAGTGATTCTCCTATCTCAGCCTCCTGAGTGGCTGGGACTACAGGCGTGTGCCACCTCGCCCGGCTAATTTTTGTACTTTTAGTAGAGACGGGGTTTCACCATGTTAACCAGGCTGGTCTTGAACTCCTGACCTCAGGTGATCTGCCTGCCTCAGCCTCCCAAAGTGCTGGGATTACAGGTGTAAGCCACCACACCTGGCCAATTTTATTTCTGTAAAACAGCAATAAACAATCAGAAATTAACATTTAACAAACAATACTGGCTGGGTGCAGTGGCTCACGCTTGTAATCCCAGCACTTTGGGAGGCTGAGGTGGGAGGATCACTTGGGTTCAGGAGTTTGAGACCAACCTGGGCAACACAGTGAGATCCTATCTCTCTACAAAAAAAAAAAAAAAATTTACTTGGGCGTGGTGGTGTGTGCCTGTAGTCCCAGCTACTTGGGAGGCTAAGGCAGGAGGATCACTTGAGCCTGGGGCTTGAGGCTGCAGTGAGCCATGATCATGCCACTACACTCAGCCTGGGTGACAGAGTCAGACCCTGTCTCAAAAAAACAAACCAAACCAAAACAACAACAACAACAAAACCCAATACCATTTATAGTATCATCAAAAGTGTGAAACACTTAGGGTAAATCTGACAAAAAAAATGTGAAAAAGTTATACACTAAAAGCTACAAAGCACTGCTGAGAGAAATTAAAGACAATCTAAACAAATGATGAGATATAGCATATTCATGGATCGAAAAACACAATGTTGTTAAGATATGAATTCTCCCCAAATTAATCTCAGATTCAATACAATCCCAATCAAAATCCCAACAGGATTTTTAGGGAAATTGGCAAGCTGATTCTATTCATATGGAAATGCAAAGGACCATAAATAAGTAAAGCAAGTTTCAAAAAGAATACAAGTTGGAGGACTAACACTAATTGATTTTAAGTTACCACAAGGCCACAATAACCAAAACAATGTGGTACTGGCATCAAGGTAGACAAATAGATCAAAAGAACAGAACAGAGGGTCTAGAAATAAACACATGAATATATGAATAACTGACTGACAAAGGTGCAAAGACCATTCTAAAGAGGAAGGATAATCTCAACAATTGGTGCTAGAACAACTGGACATCTATATGCAAAAAAAAAAAAAAAAAAAAAAAAAAGACACAAGAATTGGTCCAAAAAAAAATGATAACCTAAAAAAAAAAAAAAAAAAAAAAAAAAAAATGGATCCATGCGTTGTACTACATAACAACATTAACTGAAGATATATAGACCTAAGTGTAAAACTTAAGACTATGAGACTTATAAGAAAAACAAAAAAACAAAAAAACAGGAGAAAACCTTTCTGACCTTGGTTTAGGCAAAGATTTCCTAGATATAACATTAAAAACAAAATCCATAAAAGAAAAATTGATAGGCTGGGCGCGGTGGCTCACGCCGGTAATCCCAGCACTTTGGGAGGCTGAGGCAAGTGGATCACCTGAGGTCAGGAGTCCAAGACCAGCCTGACCAACATGGTGAAAAACCCTGTCTCTACCAGACACAAAAAATTAGCCGGGTATGATGGTGTGTGCCTGTAATCCCAGCTACTTGGGAAGTGGAGGCAGGAGAACCACTCGAACCCGGCAGCCAAAGGTTGCAGTGAGCTGAGATCGTGTCATTGCACTCCAGCCTTGGTGACACAGTGAGACTCCGTCTCAAAAAACAAAACAAAACAAAATTCATAAATTGGACTTCACAGAAATGAAAAACTTTTGCTCTTCAAAAGATACAGTTAAGAGAATGAAATGAGACAAGGTTAAACATCTTAAGATACAGTTAAGAGAACGAAAAGATACTTAAGTATCTTTTCTTTTTTCCTGTCTACAAAAGATGCATTTTTTTTCCTGGTCTAGATTATGGCTGGGTTTTTATTTATTTAAAATTTATTTTTTAATTGATAAAACACTGTAAATATTTATAGTGTGCCACATGATGTTTTGAAATATGTATACACTGTGGAACGGCAAAATCGAGCTAATTAACGTATGTATTATCTTACATACTTATCATTTTTGTGTAGTGAGAACATTTAAAATCTACTTTCAGTGATTTTCGAAGTATACAATACATTATTATTAACTATAACAGTTAAGTATCTTAACTGTAAAAAAAATAGAGTTAAGAGAATGAAATAAGTCACAGACTGGGAAAAAATATTTGCAAGGCATACATTTGATAAAGGACTTGCATCCAGATATATAAGAAACTCTCAAAACTAAATAATGAGAAAACAAGTAACTTAAAAAAAATGGGCAAAAGATTTCAACAGATACTGCATGCACCAAAGAAAACAACACAGGCCAAGTTGGTGACTATGCCTACAATCCCAACACTTTGGGAAGCCAAGGCGGCAAGATCATTTAGGGTGAGGAGTTTGAGACCAGCCTGAGCAACATGATGAGACCTCATTTCTACTAAAAATTTTAAAAATTAGCCAGGCATGGTGGTGTGTGCCTGTAGTTCCAGCTACTGGGGAGGCTGAGGCTGGAGGATTGCTGGAGCCCAGGAGGTTGAGGCTGCAGTGAGCCATGATTGCACCACTGCACTCCAGCTTGGGCGACAAAGTGAGATCCCATCTCTAAAATAAACAAAACAAAACAAAACAAAAAAAACACAATACAGAGAGCAAATTAGCGAATAAGCACATGAAATGATACTTAACATCAGCCAACAATAATATGCAAATTGTAACTATAATGAGCTATTACATATCTGTAAGGATGGCTAAAATGAAAAAGATTGGCTATACCAAGTTTGGTGAGGATGTGCAGCAACTGGATATATCTATGGAATGTAAAATGGTACAATCGCTTTGCAAAACACTTGGGCAGATTCTTAAAAATTAAATATACATCTATCATATGATATAGCCATTCAATTTCTAGCTATTTATTCAAAAGAAATGAAAGCATATATCCACACAAAGCCTTGTACATGAATGTTCACAGCAACTTTAATTATAAAGTCCCAAATTAGAAAAAATACAAATGTTTATCAACAGATAAGTGGATAAAACAAACTGTGGTATATACATATAATGCCAACACTATTAAGTAACAAAGAAGAAATGAGCTATCAATATACACAACAACATGAACAATCTCAAAGTAATTATGCTGAGTGAAAGAAGCCAGGCAAAAATAGGGTATATTCTGTATGATTCCACTTATATAAAATTTCAGAAAATGTAAACTAATTTCTAATGACAGAAAGCAGATCAGTGGTTTGGGGTAAGGGGCAGAGAGTATCGGGGAAAGCTGAGCAGGAGAGGTCACTAAGGGGCATAAAAATTTTGGGGAGAATGGATGTGTTTGTTATCTTGATTGTGACAATGGTTTCATGGGGAAATACATATCAAAACATCAATATGCACATATCAAATAATACAGTTTATCATATGTCAATTATACTTCAATAAAGCTGTTTTAAAAAAACAAAATAAGCTGAATCAAACAATGGAATAATAAACAAATCAATGAAAAAAAATCTGCTACAAAGGCTTCTGCATTATCCCTGTATTTCCTGTTTTCATTATAAAGAGAAGGAATTATAACATCTGTTTCATGCCCCAGAGTACACCCTTAACCTTTGCTGTCTCAAAATACATGCTTTTGGGTGTGTGGATGGGAATGGGTCACCTCAAAACTGTCAATTCCCATAAGAAAAACAAGATAATGTCCAAGTGCCACTAATAACAGCAAAGATTTAATTGGGAAGAACTGTCATTTTCCTTACGAAGGACAGCATATTATCAGTATTTCTTTCTTCTTCTTTTTTTTTTTGTAGAAATGGGGGTCTCACTGGGCACGGTGGCTCACGCCTGTAATCCCAGCACTTTGGGAGGCCGAGGCAGGTGGATTACGAGGTCAGGAGTTCAAGACCAGCCTGGCCAACATGGTGAAACCCCATCTCTACTAAAAATACAAAAAAACTAGCCGGGTGTAGTGGCACATGCCTGCAGTCCCAGCTACTCGGGAGGCTGAGGCAGGAGAATCGCTTGAACCCGGGAGGCAGAGGTTGCATGGAGCCGAGATTGTGCCACTGCACTCCAGCCTGGGCAATAGAGGGAGACTCCGTCTCAAAAAAAAAAAAAAAAAAAGAAATGGGGGTCTCATTATGTTGCCAAGGCTAGACTCAAACTCTTAGCACTTCAGGCTAGGAGTCTGAGTCTAGCCTTGGCAACATAATGCCTCCTGCCTCAGCCTCCCAAAGTGCTGGGATTATAGGCATAAGCCACAGTGCCTGGCCTTATTAGTATTTCTTGCTTTATGGAATATATCTTTGTTCCTAAATGGATGGATGGACTTTGAACCTATGTTCTAATAATAATAACCAACAGTAAATGAGCACTGAGCACTTCAATTAGCATTTGCTATCTTCTCATTTGGTCCTCGTAATAACAAAACTTACAAGGTAAAATAATTTGTCTAAGATCACACTACAATTGAGTGGCAGAGCTCAAACCCTAAGTCTGTCTCACTTGAAAGCTCACATTCCTAACAGCTACACTTAATTGAATGTTCGGGTTGATGGTTTTGAAGAGTGCCTAATAATTATCTTTATGCTTCTTTTTTGAAAAACCAGGAATCCACGTATAAACTTTATTCAGAGAGAGCAGGAATAGGCCGGCACGGTGGCTCATGCCTGTAATCCCAGCACTTTGGGAGGCTGGGACAGCAGAATTGCTTGAGCAGGAGTTCGAAACCAGCCTGCGTAACATGGCAAAACCCTGTCTCTACAAAAAATACAAAACTTAGCCAGGTATAGTGGCATGCCCCGGTAGTCCCTATTACTCAGGAGGCTGAGGTGGGAGGATTACTGAAGTGCAGCAGGTTGAGGCTGCAGTGCGCTGCGCACTCCAGCCACTGCACTCTAGCCTAGGCGACAGAGTAAGACTCTGTCTCCAGAAAAAAAGAGAGCATAGGAATAAAAATAGCCACTCCAGGCCAGGTGTGATGGCTCACGCATGTAATCCCAGCACTTTGGGAGGCTGAGGCAGGTGGATCAGGAGTCAGGAGTTCAAGACCAGCCTGGCCAATATGGTGAAACCCCATCTCTATAAAAATATTAAAAAATTAGCTGGGTGTGGTGGTGCATGCCTGTAATCTCAGCTACTCGGAGGCTGAGACAGGAGAATCACTTGATCTCAGGAGACGGAGGTTGCAGTGAGCTGAAATCATGCCATTGCACTCCAGCCTAGACAACAGAGAGAGACTTCATCTCAAAAAAAAAAAAAAAAAAAGCCACTGCAACTCTAAAAAACATATTAAAATGTGGCCACAAATGGTCACTGATTAATTCATTAACATGTTTTATAATAAAGGTTATGAATACTGTAAATATAAAAACCTTGTAACTCAGTAACCTAAATAAAGTTCTGTTTTCACCCTAATATCCCAGTTGGGAACTAGACAGAAATTGGACTTCTGTCAGTTATAGCCTATGTTCATGTGTTCATGTGATCTTTATCAATGATCGAAACCACCCATCCCAATCTTAAAAGCTCTTCCTAAAAACCATCTATTAAAATGGGATCATTTTTGGCCAAAGAATTGTTAGGTCCAGGCTTACGGGTGCCAAAGAATGTTTCAACTTGAGTCCGTTTAAGACTTTCAAAGATCTGTTATCAAGCAAGCTAATATCTGATTTTTTTAAAAAATGCAAATTCTCTTCACAGGCTTATTAGTATAGGACAATGTACGGTGATTACTAAGTTCAATTTTACCTTTTTTATTTCAGACCAGTCTTTATAATAATCTGCTTCCATAATAAGTACAAGGCCATGACCAAAAGCAGATATTAGGCTATGGACTTATAGTGAACTTGTGATGTTATTTTTTTTTTAATTTTTGGTGCCACAACTTGGATACAAACTGAGGTTGCTGCAGGCACAACACAGAGTACTAACCACTATATGAACATAGCTGTGACGTTCTTAAGCCACAGCACCTTCCATGGTTAACTTTTATTTTGTTTTCTATATTTTGGCACTGTCATTAGATCCTTATGATTATTTTTTCAATAATATTTTCAGTGAAAGTAAATTATTTGTTTCAACAAAGACATGACATTTAGATTTTTTCATTTTAACCCTTTGTGGCTGAAAAAACTCACAACAGTTAAACCTATAGAATGATGTATTACATAATCTCATATTCTAAATATACTTCTAACTCTGTCATGTCTACAACATTTTTGCCTGTAAATCTTCTTGCTTGGGGAATTTTGCAACAGCCTTTGGCCAAACACAACAAAGTTCTATCCTCGGTTTTAAAAGAGTTATACCTGTTTTATGATTGAGGCATCAGTGGAAAGGAATTCAAGACTCCTTAATTGCACATGAAAGCTGTAATATTTCACCATTTATCATTGTATAGATGATTTAAAGAATGCTTTAAAATAAAGCAATACCAATAAATGCAAGGTGGATGCTATTTAGTCACAGAAGCCATTTAGTGTGGCTTTGCATCAGATCTAAGATGTGCAGATGTAATATACCCGATGTGGAATATTCAGAAATAAACTATTTAATCTAAATTTTATTAGCAGTCAAATCTATTTTTCAGATTTTTTAAAATGGCCATTGATTAACCTTCCTTTAGTCTCCTCTGGAGCAATCACAGACTATGGTAGGAAGCCATTTACTAGATTTGCTTGGAATTAATGAACTGAGGCTTTCCTGCTGAACTATGTGGTTCTACTCTCTGCTTCCCCCAGACAGTTCATGAGCAATGTAATTTGCTTTCATTGTAGAGGGTATTCCTTTAGTGTTCTTACTCATGAAATTAAAGTAATAAAAGGGAAAGATGTTCATAAACAAGGTTTTTTTTTTCCTGACATGATTCCTTCTAAAACAGAAAACCACTTTAAATAAAATTTAATTAGGACCAAATATAGTATAGGTCCCCTCTGTAACAACTAGATTTGAAATATACAAGACACTGAATAATATGTTACATTATTTTCTATTGGCTTTCCCTGGTTCTATGCCAAACATGTCTTGGCTGCAATAGAAAGTGAGTGAGGAGGATTCTGGGAAGAAAAAGAACATAATTATGGGGGGCTCTAGAAAAGTATAGCTGCAATCTGGCACTTTGCAGAAATTTTGGAATAGGAATGTAGCTCTTTTACAATTCTAACTCTATAGGTAAGGTCAACTTACAGCCTATGGGAACTTTACAACACATCCTGAAAGAAACTCAAACCTTGCCAGAGAAGTGACAGTAAGCCATATGGTTTTGTTTAGAGATATAAGGTTAAAGAATAGATTTTATGTCCAGACAAAAATCTATTTTGAAGCTAGGGAGAAAATAAAAAGATAAGCTTTTCTTACTGGAAACAAAGAAGAAAAACAAATCATAGCTATTTAGAACAAAGACCAAAACCTTTTCAACCCACTAAGCATCAATTAGGAACCAATATTAAAAGGAAGAAAATTGGTAAGTTGCCACAGTAGTTCATAAAGTCCAACAGGTGTTTATTGTTAAGCAAAAGCTATACAAATAATGCAGTAAAATCCTGATACACTGGAGAACCAAAACAAATAACAACAAAAAACCCCCCAAAACTCCATAAATAAAATGATACTTCAGTTTAAAGAATGCTATGGCAGTTCCTTTTCTCAAAGGAGTGAAACAATTTTAATCCCAGCTGCCCCCTATTTTATCTAACAATAGATTGTTTAAAGATATGTCACTTCTGGTGAAGCTATTCATTTCACCTAAACTGCACAGAGTTAAGCCTCAGAATAATTTTATCACCTACAGACCATATGCAGACTAAATACAACACTTGTGCCTGATTCTGAATGGTATCTTATATCAAAATGCTCCCTTAATTTTAGCTCTTGCTTCTCAAGCTTCTCTTTCAACTTATCAGAACTGCCTATAGTAACCAAAATTGGATTCATGAAGAAAAAAATATATTTTAGGAAAACATGTGCAAAAAGCATCTAAGCATCTGTTAGCATTAAAACCAGAAGGCAGTGTATGCTGCAGAGCACATAAGAAGAGGCTTTAAAATTTAGTAATTCACAACATCCACTTAGAAGGATTATGGTAATCTTTTAAAGTAACACACCACAATGGTACAATCATTTCATTTGTTCAACAAATGTTTACTGAGCATCTACATGCCTGACACTATGCTGGGTGCTGAGGATACAGTGATTAGTAAATAGACACATAAAGCACTACAGGTTTGTACAGTTTCTAAGGCTGAAAAGCAGAGAGGTTATCTTGGTAAAACTATAAAAGAGAAAACGAGGTCATCCTCTGATTTTTCCATTAGAGGCAGCTGTCACCTCCATTCCTACCCTAATTATGAAGGGATTGAGACAGATGATAAATGGGGGAAAGAAGTGAGAATAACAATAGGCAATTAGCAGTGAGAATTAGAAATCGGCTAAAACTACCAAAAGTAAGAATTCTTAATCTGGGGTCCAGGGAATCCGTGGATGTTTTCACGGGATCCTTGATCTCCCAGATATTATATTTCAAATTTTGATATATGGATGTATATACATTTATTAGGAAGTTGCTCTTATCAAGTCTCAAAGGGGTCAGCGTTCAAAAACAGCTAAGGGCCACTAAACTAAAAGAATGAAATTCTGCCGGGCACGGTGGCTCATGCCTGTAATCTCAGCACTTTGGGAGGCTGAGTGGGGGCGGATCACTAGGTCAAGAGATCAAGACCATCCTGGCCAACATGGTGAAACCCTGTCTCTACTAAAAATACAAAAATTAGCTGGGCATGGTGGTGTGCGCCTGTAGTCCCAGCTACTCGGGAGGCTGGGGCAGGCACTTGAATGCGGGAGGCAGAAGCTGCAGTGAGCCGAGATAGCGCCACTGCACTCCAGCCTGGCAACAGAGTGACACTCTGTCTCAAAAAAAAAAAAAAAAAAAATGAAGTTCAAGGTCTAGACGTCAGATCGAGAAACTAAGGGAACTATTTTGAAAACAGAAAGGTTTCACCAGTGTCCCTAATAACACACCATGTAGGTGGCTACCTATAACAAGTATCAGTATGTCCTCCATTTAATTTCAATGGAAACTACAGAAATATCTTAGTTAAATAAATTACAACTAATGAATGACTCAAAATGTATGATGACCTCTCTCTTTTTTTTTTCTTTTAACATACCTTTAAGGCTTCTATAACAAGGTCCCTTGCTTCAAGTTCTCCTTCAAGAATACTAAATAGTGTCAGGAGTTCAGGCTTGCTGAGCTTTTCCAGATTCATCTTGAAAGCCTGAAACAAAGGTAACAATCAGACAATCTCCAAAGACATAGTTAATTTGATACAATTAAAGAAAAAATAAAGTGAGAGATAAGAGCAATTATAGTATCAAATGCCTTAATAAAGGAAATAGTTGAAATTAAATAGAAATGTTTTCTGATGTTAATCACAAACTGAGCAGCAACAGAAAGTAAAATTCACTTTAATTATTGATTTCACTATCACTCACAAAGATCAATTTTTCATCATATTTCCTCCAGACATGTTTACAAACAAACATCCTAGAAAATCTCAGAAAGAATTAGCCGCTAGGGCTGGGCGCAGTGGCTCACGCCTGTAATCTCAGCACTTTGGGAGGCTGAGGTGGGCGGACCACGAAGTCAGGAGATCGAGACCATCCTGGCCAACATGGTGAAACCCTGTCTCTACTGAAATACAAAACATTAGCCGGGCATGGTGGGGCACGCCTGTAGTCCCAGCTACTCGGGAGGCTGAGGCAGGGGAATCACTTGAACCCCGGAGGCAAAGATTTCAGTGAGCCGAGACCACGCCACTGTACTCCAGCCTGGGCGACAGAGTGAGACTCTGTCTCAAAAAAAAAAAAAGAATTAGCCACTAATTTTTCAGGTAAAATTGTGTTATAATGAATATTATTTCTCTGAAAAATTGTTAGACCATCAAAAGATTTCCCAGTTTTAGATAACCAATTTCCAAAACTGTATATAAAACATTCTGATATCCCTCTTCAATTGGTTAAAATAAAATTTGGGAAAAGAGATAATGTTTGGTGGGAGTATGGGAGAAATTTTTCTTTTAAATCGTCTACTTTCATAGACAATAGCTAACACAATATTTATATTTTATATAGTAAAATAGATTTAATTCAACTATATGCAAACTTACTTTTAAATGAATTCTCAAAGTGTACTGTTTAAACATTTTTTTTTTTTTTTTTTTTAAGACAGGGTCTTGCCCTGTCACCCAGGCTGGAGTGTAGTGGTACAAACATGGCTCACTGCAGCCTCAACCTCCTGGGCTCAAGCGATTCTCCTGCCTCAGCCTCCCAAGTAGCTAGGATCACTAATACATGCCACCACGCCCGGTTAATTTATTTTTTATCGTTTGTAGAAATGGGGTCTCCCTGTGTTGCCCAGACTGGACTCAAACTCCTGGGCTCAAGCGATCCTCCCACCTTAGCCTTCAAAGTGCTGAGATTACAGGCATGAGCCACTGTGCCAGGCCTGTTTAAACATCTTAATTGGCTAGGCTACTACAAACTGAATTTATCTGACTTGGTAAGTTCACATTTCTCTGAGAATCTGCATGTTCCAAAGTACGTTAAATGGCAAATTGCAAACTCAATCCTTTCTACAACACTAATTCTCACAAACCACATAAAGATAGAAGTTAGACTGCTGTATAATCTTGGAAGAACCTTCTGACCAGTGTGTATGGTACGATATATTTTATAATTTCCAAAGTAGAACAAATATTTCTCTCTCCACTTTTTATTTTCAAATTGCCAGTCTTATGGAAAGTGAATCACAACACGACCAGTTCACACATCCTCCAGTAATTTATCACTCTTATTAAATTTTTGGGGGCACACAAAAAAAGAATTGATTCCTTCCAGAGCTACTGCTTTTAAGTGAACATGTATAAAATGCATACTTCACTTTGTTGTTAGATTGTGTTCCAGGACATGCTGTCTAAGTCTTTTAAAGCATAGTAAAACATCTTTGATGTAACCTCAGCTCTAACTGCTAATTTTCTTTTTTTGAGACAGAGTCTCACTCAGTCGCCCAGGCTGGAATGCAGTGGGGTGATTTCGGCTCACTGCAACCACCGTTTTCCAGGTTCAAGTAGTTCTCCAGTCTCAGCCTCTGAGTAGCTGGGATTATAGGCAACCACCATCATGCCTGGCTAATTTTTGTATTTTAGTAGAGATGGGGTTTCACCATGTTGGCAAGGCTGGTCTTGAACTCCTGACCTCAGGTGATTCGCCCACCTCAGTCTCCCAAAGTGCTAGGATTACAGGTGTGAGCCACCATACCTGGCCTTTTTTTCTTTTTCTTTTTATTTATTTATTTTTTTGAGACAGAGTTTTGCTCTTGTTGCCCACGCTGGAGAGCAATGGTGCAGTCTTGGCTCACTGCAACCTCCGCCTCCTGGATTCAAGCAATTCTCCTCCCTCAGCCTCCCAAGTAGCTGGGATTACAGGCACATGCCACCATGCCCAGCCAATTTTTGTATTTTTAGTTGAGACGGGGTTTCACCATGTTGGCCAAGCTGGTCTCCAACTCCTGACCTCAGGTGATCTGCCCGCCTTGACCTCCCAAAGTGCTGAGATTAAAGGTGTGAGCCACCACACCCGGCCTCTATTTTCTAACAAGTGAATTTTAGCAAATAGTAAATGACATTTACTTTAGTATCAGGGATATATCTCATAATATTTATTTTAAAAATAAAAATAAAAACTAAAACAAAACTAAAAAAAATTCTAACAAATCTAATAAAGCTACACTTTATTAGAGGTTATATTGGAAAGAACATGTAGCTTGGTAGTCAGATGCCACATCTGCATCTTCCTAGTTGTGTAAATGGGCAAGTTATCTAACTCCATTTTCTAATCTGTCAAAGGGGGATGATGATATTTAACTCATAGGGCTGCTATGAAGATTAAGTTAATAAATGTAGAACATCTTACCACATTGCTGATACCTGGTTTCATTATTAGTAACTATTATCCTGTCTCATTTTTCAAAAGAATTTAAGAAAGGCACCATCAAAAATTGCAGACAGCCAAGATTGATGTCCTCGGAAATAACTTCAGCTGCCCTTTTGCAACTGGGAAGTCCTTCTTGGTTCTATTTTAAGCTTCTAAGTAAAAATCAAGTATTATTTGTTAAATTCTAATAAAATAAAAAGAGGTACATACACAAAGAACTAAATTATATTGTACTTAAAGTGTTCGATATGTAAAATGGAAAAAAAAAGTCTTTGATTTGTTAAGATAAATATACATCCTTATGAAAGAGTAAAATTAAAACAATCTTCAGAGTCACTTTAATTACAAAACAGTCCAGCCTAGGCAAGAAAAAGTTCTATTCCTTGTCAATGACAAAAAAGAATTCTTTTATTATTTCTGTGTTTATAAATCACTTCTGCACACAAATGTTAATAACTGGAACATTTCACTAATATGTCCCAACTCGGCTGGGCACGGTTACTCATGCCTGTAATCCCATCCCAGCACTTTGCGAGGTGGAGGTGGGCGGATCACTTGAGGTCAGGAGTTTAAGACCAGCCTGGCCAACATGGTGAAACCCTATCTCTACTTAAAATACAAAAAAATTAGCCAGATGTGGTGGCACACACCTGTAGTCCCAGCTACTTGGGAGGCTGAGGCAGGAGAATCACTTGAACCTGGGAGGTGGAGATGGCAGGGAGCCGAAATTACACCACTGCACTCTAGCTTGGTTGACAGAGTGAGACTCTGTCTCAAAAAAAAAAAAAGGTACCAACTCAGCTTAGTGTCTACGTGAATACAATACAAATATTACACAGGAGGAAAGAAAAGTCACTGCTATGTAACGTAAGAACCAACAGATCTGTTTTTGCATATTCCAATAACCACTATTTATAAGTATTAAAATTTAACAATTCTTTCTGTTCTATGCATTTGAATGTAATCTCAATATATAGACACAGCAATAAATTTTTGCCTGAAATATAAAAGAATGACAGTAAAACTGCATTAGATTTTAGGATAGCAGTGATATTCTTGGAGGTAGGGGTGATACTGACCTGATAATTAGCAGAGTCACACTTCAGTCCTCAAGTATAAACTTACAGTTTTCTTCAGTAAAAAATTGGGAAAATTGCCAAATATATTTAAAATGCCATTAGCATGGTGGAAATTTGTCCAATGCTGCAAAATAAGGAGAAATTTATTGTTCATGTGATTATATTATAAACAACTTGGTAAATCCCATTAATGTCAACTGTCCTCGCTGATAAGGTCTGACAGCTGTAGGTTGATAATGACAAGAAAGAAGAAAATAGCCAGTTCTTCAAGTTGAAGTTGAATAATATATGAAAAATACCAGGAATCTGACTTCCCTTTTGCAACTAAAATAAGGGAAGGTACAGGCTTTTGAGATCTTTTCTACTTTAAGATGTCCACTGCCATTTTAACTTCTGACTTTTCTCTTCCTGAAATGACAAAAACCTAGTTGCTTGAATCACTTTTTTAAACTGCCAAATTCATATAAGGAATATTCTCATCTCCTCACCTCCCAACAATCCATAAACAAATCAGCCTCTTAGCATCTCGACTTTGTCTATAAAGGCTGATTACACATCCTCACAGTCTATAAATCTGAAATAAAAACCACTTGTAGACAAATTGTGTGGATACATTATCATACACTGTGGTATAGCCAGCTATAGCTATATATATTTTTCACATTTATGATCAGATGTTAAGTGTTAAATTATATGTAATTTTTTGTTTATGATTTCCTAACAGTGTATTAGACCAAGCAAATTTTATTAAAAATGATAGGCTTTAAATTTTATTTGATAAAATGTAATCTTTGCCTCGTATTTTAAGGCACTAAGAGTCTGAAAGCCCATTTGAGTTGCTGAAACCTAACAGTCAAATGGGGACAGTGTCAAAGGAAGAAATAATGCTGCAGTAAGTCCTTGGTTGTTTCATTAAAACAAGAATCAGTAATTAAACTAATTACAAATCTCTCAAGTTAGGACAGGAAGTATGAGTTTGTTATACAGTCAAGAATATAGACCCAACAACATATACACAAACCACTGCATAAGCTATTCCAGCAATTTCTGCCCAATATATGGCCAGAATTATGTGGCCAAGGATATTCAGAAAAAGGGTATTTCTAGCCCCATATTCATTATCAGAAAAATTGACAGATTTTTGGTATGCCAAATTGTGTCTATAGACTCATTCCCTACTTATTTTCTAAGTAAGCTGTCACTTGTCATTTGCATAATCAGTGACTCTGAAGGACAAGATCAGTTCAACTAGATGCTCAGCTCATTCCTTCCAAGACCCAAATTACCTTAGAGTTTAGACACAGATATTTCTATACGTCTATGGACTCATTCCCTACTTATCTTCTAAGTAAGCTGTCACTTGTCATTTTCATCATCAGTGACTCTGAAGGACAAGATCATTTCAACTAAATGCTCAGCTAATTCCTTCCAAGACCCAACTTTCCTTAGAGTTTAGACACAGACGTTTCTAAGGAATGCTACAGTCTATAAATCTGAAATAAAAACCACTTGTAGACAAATTGTCTGGATACATTATCATACACTGTGGCATAGCCAGCTATAGCTATATTACGCTTTATAGTTTTCTCAATAAAAAATACACATATAAATATATACAATAAAAAAGATAAAGATACTTATCTTTAAAAAAGATATTTTAATAGCCTGGAAAAATAAATCCATTTAAGGGCTAAGTATAACACGTATTTTTTTTTTTTTTTTTTGAGATGGAGTTTTGCTCTCGTTGCCCAGGCTGGAGTGCAATGGCACGATTTTGATCACCGCAACCTTTGCCTCCCGGGTTCAAGCTATTCTCCTACCTTAGCCTTCTGAGTAGCTGAGATTATAGGCATGCACCACCACGCCCAGCTAATTTTATATTTTTAGTAGAGATGGGGCTTCTCCATGCGGGTCAGGCTGGTCTCAAACTCCTGACCTCAGGTGATCCCCCCCGCCTTGGCCTCCCAAAGTGCTGGGATTACAGGTGTGAGCCTCCGTGCCCGGCCTACACTTATTTTTATGTTATCAATAAGTGATTTCAAATGAGCCTGCCCAGCATACCATTTGGTCTATTCACAGGTTTCATCCCACCATGAAATCTTAGGCCAATAGCCAGGACAGCATGAGTCTTTTTTTTTTTGAGACAGAGTCTTGCTCTGTCCCCCAGGCTGAAGTGCAGTGGCGCGATCTCGGCTCACTGCAAGCTCCACCTCCCGGGTTCACGCCATTCTCCTGCCTCAGCCTCCCGAGTAGCTGGGACTACAGGTGCCCGCCAACACGTCCGGCTAATTTTTTGTATTTTTAGTAGTGACGGGGTTTCACCGTGTTAGCCAGGATGGTCTCGATCTCCTGACCTTGTGATCCGCCCGCCTCGGCCTCCCAAAGTGCTGGGATTACAGGCTTGAGCCACCACACCCAGCCAGCATGAGTCTTTTCTAGATGAACTTTCTTGTGCCAACAGTCAGAAGTTATGGGTATCAAAAACTGCATCCCCCCCCGACTACCCCACTGTGCCTCCTTAACTGTAGTACTGATTTTGCCTAGAAGTATGTTGGTGTGGCTTGGGCTCTCTGGATACTACCCGAGCTCCACTCATTCTGGTTTCGGTTATGCTTCTTATTTCTTGAAGAACTCCCAGTTTCTGCTCTGGAATTCCGACTTAATTCTGTAAGATAACAAGCATTGCTGCTGCCATTTTACCATATAGAGACTGAGTGGCAGAAAAAGAAACACCCCAAACAGCTTCTATAGCCATGTAAGCAGTAGGACATGGCAGGGCAGGGTGGAGTACAAGCAAGATGTTTGTCTGTCTGTTATCTGGGAGTGAGCATATCTACATAGAACTGAGGCTTTATTTCTTTCCAGGTGGTAGGTTTTTCCACATAAGGTAGGAAAACAACATTTTTAGATGAGGCTTAGGTAGTTCCTGACATAAAAATGCCTCAAAAAAATCTATATAGATCTATTTAAGTAAATCAACTGGACTCATTTTTTTAATCAGTAATTTTACCTAGGAGATCATTCTTGCAACACTGGATAAAAATCACTTTTTAATTATATACTCAGATATCGAACTTAAGAAATTTATACTCAGCTATCAAATTTAAGAAATATATATTTGGACTACAAATGACTCAGATTAAGGTCATTCAGTAAGTTTTTAGTATTGGTGAGCAAAGTGATTAGTGATTAGCGAGCAAAGTTATAAAGGAAATTGACTCCAATTATGTAAAGACTTCTTTTTTTTTTTTTTTTTGAGACAGAGTCTCGCTTGGTTGCCCAGGCTGGAGTGCAGTGGCACAACCTTGGCTTACTGCAACCTCTGCCTCCACAGTTTAAGCGATTCTCCTGCCTCAGCCTCTTAAGTAGCTGGGACTACAGGTGCGTGCTACCACGCCTGGCTAGTTTTTGTATTTTTAGTAGAGATGGGGTCTCACCATGTTGGCCAGGCTGGTCTTGAACTCCTGACCTCAAGTGATTTGCCCACCTCAGCCTCCCAAAGTGCTGGGATTATAGGTGTGAGCCACCACGCCCGGCCCGTAAATACTCTTTCAATACATATAAGCCAAGCCAAAATATAGGAGGCCAGTAAATTCTTACAACTCAAAGAGCCAAGATGGACATGTGAAATGGATGTTTTTGATAGTTTCCCACTAGATCATGTACTTTCTTAAAAACCCAGTATACATGAAATAATAATAAAAAAGAAACTTGCCACATTTACAAATACTGAATCTGAATATGAACAGAAATGCACTGCTATTTTAAAAAATGCATTCACAGCTTCGATTAATAGGGTTGCTCCTTAAAAAAAAATTAAAATGTATACAAAACCTCGTATCGGGGTAGAAGGTGTTAACACACTACCTCGACTATCTCAAAAGATTTAAGATTCTAATTTTTCAGAAGGATTATTTATTCATTTGGGATAAAAGAGTGACAACATTCTAAATGGTCCCTTTCATTCCTCTTTGGCATTTAAGGGTTAGGCTAGGAAGTAAAACATGTCAACGTGCTACTAGAAAATAATTATCTGGCTGGGTGTGGTGGCTTATGCCTGTAATCTCAGCACTTTGGGAGGCCAAAGCAGGAGGATCAGTTGAGGCCAGGTGCTCAAGGCCAGCCTGGGCAACAGCAAAAAAATAAAATAAAATAAAAAAAAGGAAAGAAAATAATTTTCTGATTAAGAAAGCAGATCTTGGCCGGGCGCGGTGGCTCACGCTTGTAATCCCAGCACTTTGGGAGGCCGAGGCGGGCGGATCATGAGGTCAGGAGATCGAGACCA